>NC_081406.1:347484261-347671761 GCF_030272615.1 Cryptomeria japonica
TTCTCCAGTCTTAGGTGTTGCCTATAGTGAAGGTAAATTCACACTTTCTACCACTTCCTCATGAACAATTTGTGTCCTCTTTCTCCTCCATATGAGCTTGTGCTCGCTTTGTGCGGACATCTCCAAGCAGGGTGACCAACTTGGCCACACTGAAAGCACTTCCCTGAGAATGTGTTTGATCCCCTTCCTTGGTTTCCAAATCAACCTATTGTGTTAGATCTCCTACCCTTGAATCCACCTCTTTGCCCATTGGTTTGTTCTTGTTGACCACTAGTCTCCCCTTGATGCTTTTGGAATTGTGTCCTACCTCCTCCAAAGTTTCCTCTTCCTCTATTGTTCTTTCCTCTACCTCTGGCCTGCTGCTCTTGCCTCCTTTTAACCTTCTCTTCTGCTCTTGTGGCTAATTGAAAACATTCATCTATACTCCTAGGAGTAGTTAGGCTCAACTCATCTTGTATGCTATGTCTCAACCCATTCATATACCTTGCTATTTTCTCCACTTCATCTTCATGGTGCCCTGCCCTCAGGCTCAATTTATGGAACTCCTTTATATATTTCATCACATCCATTTATTTTTGCTTTAGGTTCTACAACCTCCTAAAAATTTGAATCTCATAGTCACCCGGTAGAAATTGGTTCTTCACCTTTGCTACCATTATGTCCCAAGTGTTAATCTTGGGCTTTCCTCTTCTCATCCTTTCTGACTGAGTGTAATTCCACAAAGTCAGTGCTGACCCCTTCAACTTAGTCTTGGCCATCTTCACTTTTTGATCATCTGGAACCTCCTTGAAGTCAAAATAGTTATCAAGGGCATCCATCCAATCTAGTACCTCCTCATTATCCATCTTGCCACCATACATTGGCAAGTCCAATTTCATATCAGAATGGTCTCCTTTGATAACCTTGAGCACCGTCAGAAACTTTTTCTCTTTTGGCCCCAACTATTCCTCTTGGGGTACATTTTGGGGAGCTTCATTCCCCTGCTCACCTACTTCTTCTTCCTTCGAGTCGCTATCCATATTAGCAACCCCAATTCTCCTCAAAGCTACTTCTAGTGTTGCTATCCTGACCAACATACTGTTGGCATATGCACACTCCAATGAGATATTGTAGGTGATTGAAGGTTTTTTCATTGATGGAAACCTTACAATCCTATGACACCAGCAAGACATTACACCGGTAAGGCATTACACCGGCACTAGCAAGATCAGACTCTACACCGGCACTCAGACCACCGGCACAGAGAAAGGAAGCATACCGGCACAGAGGCCGATAGGATTTTTGTTATATTGTATTTTGTTTATTATTGTAAAAACTTTGTAAGCCGACTTGGCAAGTTGTAAAATGACTCTTATATATAAGATAGATCATTGTAGACATTTGTAAGTAAGTAAGAGATAAGGAAAAATATTAGGCAGACCTATTATGCGAAATATAGGTTAAGGGTTTATGTAAGAAGCAGAGCAGCAACCAGTACTGGATTTGGCATTATAGATGCTATTGTAAAGCAGTACAAGATATTGGATTTGTATAATCCTCATTTTAAGTCAGTGAGACTTCCCATTGAGCAGTGAGCTCCAGGCAATTCGCCTTCCTGCATGTGCAGGCCCCTCTTGTAAGTAATATTCTCTTATTGGCCAGTAAGTGAATATTGTGGGTCACAAATCCCACCAAGGTTTTTCCCACACCAGGTTTCCTCATTAAAACATTGTGTTATGGTGTGTTTCTTATGCGGTTACTTTCATTTCTATTTATTGCATTATTTCTTGCATACCAGTACGCTGTTATAATATGCTCTACATGTTTTAAGTTAAGAAATTCTAATTACCGATTAGATATTGATTCACCCCTCCCCCCTCTCAGTATCTGTGGGAATCCTAACAATTGGTATTAGAGCTTGGTCCTCTATTTTCAGAAGCCTAACATCTTGAGGAAGATCTTGACACTGGTAGATATGGAAAATCTGATGAAGCAACTAGAAGCAGCTCTTTCAGACTATGATGTAGAGAAATTGAAAAATATCAAACTAGAAGATGATCTAAAGGCAGCTCAGGATATCATTCAGACACTTCAAGAAAATCTTACCATTTCAAGAAACAAGAGAAGAGAACTCTGTGGATAGATGCAAAATGAGAATGATGAAAAGGAATCACTTAATGATCAGATAAGCAAGCTGAAACTGTAGAACATAACAATGAAGAATGAGATGCAAGATATGACTATGAGATTTTGTAAAGAAATTGAGGATAGGAAGAAGAATGAAGAAGATTTGACTAGAAGACTAAGTGATGCAGCAAATGAAAACACAAGACTTAGCTATGAAAATGATTTATTGAAGACAGATCTGATGCACACTCATAATGACTCAAATGAACTGATGAGGCAGAAAGAAGTCTTAGAAAGAGAACTGGATACTGCAAATCAACATAAAGAGAAATTCAAGAAAAGCTCAGAGGAACTTGGTAACTTGCTGAAGAATCAAAAACCTAAAGGTGACACTTCTGGAATTGGCTTTGAAGTTGGTGAAAGCTCTAGTACTGCAAATACTCAGGATCATAGCAAACCGGTAAGACAACCTAATGCTTATAAATTCAATGGAAAATGCTTTAACTGTAATAAGTATGGTCATAGAGAAAATGAATGTAGATCTATAAATTATCAGAATATCAACACACCCACCGGTCAATGTTCAAAATGCAACAAAGTTGGTCACAACTCTGAAAATTGCAGAATGAATGTGAGATATTATGTTTGTGGAAGATTTGGACACCTATCTAATCAATGCAGAACACAAACTGGCATAGGTTATGGGAAAGCTATTCAGAAGAACAATGTGACTTGTTATGCATGTAACAAAATTGGATATATTGCAAAATTTTGTAGAAGCAAAGGATCACTGACAGACAACAAAAGTTCTAGCTTGAAAGGGAAAGAAAAAGTTGAAGAGGTAAAACAAGAATTCTCAAAACAATGGATTAGAAAAAGATGATCTAAATGTTGGGAATACTCCTCCACCAGTAGAACCAATCAACATTCCACTGGCATAATAGAGTATTACTCCACCGACAGGACAGAGTAGTGCTCCACCAACAAGAAGTTCTTCATCAAATTGAAGAAAGTTTCCTTGAGGGTTTGGCAATCTAATGACACGTGCTATTATTCCCTCAGTTAGAGATGAGAAGTTGGAAATTACTTCTTTACCGGCAGACAATGTTAAGTGACTACTTAACCGGCATGCATTAAATGTGGTAGATGGCAAAATAAACATTATAAATTTGTGATTTTGGCCCCATTTCACTTCACCGAGATTTCAAACATTCGAAGAGCGTGAAATTTGCAGAGCTAAGGGATTTCGAGCAAGAGGTGAAGCACTTCAAGCAATCAATCCATCCAAAGGCAGAAAAAGGTATTTATCATGGCATCCACCTCTGCACTTGAATATATAGCAAACCCTACTGTAGTCGAGGTTATAAAACGCCCTAGGCCTGTATTTCAACTAGTTCCCGAGGTAGCAAAGAAAGATGACACTGTAGGTGCTTTTTCTCAAATTCTAAAGGGAGTTGTTTATGCTGAAGACCCCAGAATTTACATTCACTGTAACATAGAGGAATTAGGAGATGAAGAGATCAAAACAATGTACAAATCTATCATATGTGATAATTCTGAAAATGTAAAACCGGAACATAAAATCATTGAAACCCTAGGATTTACTGAAATCCTCTGCATTCCTGAATTTCCCAAGGATGTGATTAGGATAGTCTTAATTAGGGTACATGGTGAATTTTTCTGGTTAGATGCAATTCACAAAATTACCAAGGAAGCTGTGAAAGTTGTCACAGGGTTACCTTCCACCGGTAAAAGACCAAACAAGACTAAGAAGGTCTCCAATGACCTAGTAATGAACTTAACTGGTGCAACATCAGACAGAAGGTCCTTGAGGGTAAATGATGTAATAGATATAAATGTGAGATTTGTTAGCATGATTTTAGGGTATAAAGCTACTCATGCAAATAGACTCAACTCAGTTTCAAGTTTATGTATTAAGAGTGCTTATGACATGATTATAGACAATGTGAAAATTGACATATGTGAATGGTTAAAAGATGAGTTGATTGACAACTTAGGCAAGATAAACAAAGATAAGAAGGAACTTTCAGGTTTGGTAATCTACTTGTATGCTTGATGCTACACATAACCAAATAGGTTCCCGGTATAGGCTATAAAGTACTTGGATTTGATATACCGGTAGGAAAACAGTCAATAGAACTATTGAATAACATGGGTGAAGACAAGGAAAAGAACATTCATGATTATTTTCAAGCACTAAAGGTTAGGATGAACAAAATAATCAGATTATCACATAATATTGTTGACAAGTACAAAGATGATATATGTTTTGTAATACAAAAGGATGAGATCTGGATGGAAGCAGTCATCCCAAGAACAATTTGGGTAACAGAGATGGGTTATGAGACTGATGATCATATAATCGAAACTTATGCTAAAGCACTTCTAGAAGCACCAAATGAACCAAAGGAAGAAGCATTTGGTAGTGCTGAAACCATAGAAAAACAAATTCAATCTAAAAAGAGAGTGAAAAAGGTTGAAGCAGTTGTGAGAAGAGGTTCTAGACAGGCAAAGGCTATCAAAGAAGATGTATTGAAACAAACCGGTATCACTGAGGATGAGTTTGGAACTCTACAGCCTGAGACTCACCTATCACAGGTAGGCACTTCTTCAGAGAGTGACATGCCTGCAACTTTCAAAAGAGTTGTAAGGAAAAGAGATCCTTCACCAACAACCACACCTTCGCCTAGAAGGACTAGACAAAAACAACAAGCAGTGAGATCTCTGGTTAAAAGGACTACACCAAAGAAGAAACCGACACCCAAGAAGAAGAAGAAGAAGACTAAACAAAACATGGCCCCTCTTGACATATTGCTAAATGAAATTACAGAGGAAGGGAAACTCAAAAAAATAGGAAAGGTCTATGACACTCTGACAGCAAATGAAAAAGAACAAGTGGAAAACAATGTTATTTTGCACATGGACATATATAAGAAATTTTTGATAGAAGTGGTAGATGAAGTACCAGATGAATTGTTCAAAAGACTGGAAGCAAGAAGACAAGTTGTTGTAGAGCTTGATAAGAAAATCAAAATTGAAAAGTTACTAGCTATTTATCCAATAAACTCACCTAAGGAGATAGATGATTCAATTGTTGAAGCCAACCGGTCAGTATTCTCTACTGCACACCAGCATATTGCTTTAATGGTTGGAAGAGTTAATGAGGTAACTGAAGAAACAAAAAATGCATGGGATATATTCGTAGTTGAAAAAGAAAAATAGGAAGAGTATATAAGCCCCAAACCAATAAAGGTATATCAGAAGGAGAGAGATAAGGGTAAAGGAAAGGTTGGTGGACCTCCGAGCATCAAAGTTAAAGATAACTTATCCCCACCGCCTCAAATTACGTCACTGGTAACTGAGCAAACTGATCAAACACAAGAGAAACCGACAGATGATAACATAGGAGAACAAACAAAGAAACAAGAAGAGCAAAAGGCTCCGGAACAGGAACAGGTACAGGAACAGAGTCATGAGGAAAGAGTACAACCGGCAACAAGAGAAGTACAAAAACCATTGCTTAAAGAAATGCAAACACAAACAGACCTACTAGAGGTCACTATAAGCTTGGTTACTTCCTCCACCGACGGAATTCAGAATGTTGGTTCCTCCTCAGCAGGCCACAAATCAACAAATGTAACTGAAGTACTTTTGGACTCCATCAAAAGGATAACAGATTGTAGTTCACAGGCTTATAAAGCTATAGATGACACGATCCCAATTTTGAAGGTAATAGCTCATAACTGTAACATAGACAATAAAGACTCTTTAGGACAACTTGATACTTTGTGTAAATACATCACTGAGAACACAGTGACTATTGAGAAAATAAAGGAAGAGACATTGAAGGACAAGGTAGAAATTGAAAAGCAAAAATTCTTTGAAGATCAAATAAAGAAGTTTACTAGAGAATTTGACATACTTCTACCGGAACTGTGTAACTTATTAAAGGAATTTAAAACTCTGTATAAAAATACTTGCAAGACAAACTTTTTAACAGTAGACATAGATAAGAAAATGAGCAAGGTATAGGATGAAATCAATAAACTTGCAGACAATTTTGTTAACTCACCTGATACATTATCAGTTTTTGAGCAAAAGGTAACAAGTTTTGAGGAAGAGTTACTCAAGTTAGAAAGAGAAAAGGAGAGAATAGTAAACAAGGCAAATAATTTGAGACTAAGACTGAGTCCAAGATTGGACTATCTAGCATCATTACGGAAGGAAATATTTGAGGCACTAGTACAGGGACAGAGAACACCGTCAGAGCATATGCAACGCCTCACCGGTACAGTTCAAAGAACAGGGACAACAATAAAGGACAGCAAGAAGTTTATGGAGAGTATAAACTTGATTTTGGGAGATCTTTTTCAAATTGTAACCACCTAGTTACAAAGTTGAGACTACAACTCTACTAACATTTTGGCAACCTTTGTCATTGATGCCAAAGGGGGAGTAGTAGTATGAGAAAATAACTGGCAAAAGACTTATCTGCTTAGGGGGAGTTCTTATATTTTTGGTAACATATTTTTGGAAACATTTTTGGATTACAGTTTTGGATACACTTTTGAATTTTCTCATGAGTGTTGCCATCAATGCCAAAGGGGGAGATTGTTGGCATATGCACACTCCAATGAGACATTGTAGGTGATTGAAGGTTTTGTCATTTATGTCAACCTTACAATCCTATGACACCAGCAAGGCATTACACCGACAAGGCATTACACCTGCACTAGCAAGATCAGACTCTACACTGACACTCAGACCACCGGCACCGACACAGAGAAAGGAAGCATACTGGCACAGAGGTCGACAAGATTTTTGTTATATTGTATTTTGTTTATTATTGTAAAAAATTTGTAAGCCGACTTGGCAAGTTGTAAAATGACTCTTATATATAAGAGAGATCATTGTAGACATTTGTAAGTAAGTAAGAGATAAGGAAAAATATTAGGCAGACCTATTATGTGAAATATAGGTTAAGGGTTTATGTAAGAAGCAGAGCAGCAACCGGTACTGGATCTGGCATTATAGATGCTATTGTAAAGCAGTACAAGATATTGGATTTTTATAATCCTCATTGTAAGTCAGTGAGACTTCCCATTGAGCAGTGAGCTCTAGGCAGTTGGCCTTCTTGCATGTGCAGGCCCCTCTTGTAAGTAATATTCTCTTATTGGCCAGTAAGTGAATATTGTGGGTCACAAATCCCACTGAGGTTTTTCTCACACCGGGTTTCCTCGTTAAAATATTGTGTTATGGTGTGTTTCTTATGCGGTTGCTTTCATTTATGTTTATTGCATTATTTCTTGCATACCAGTACACTGTTATAATATGCTCTACATGTTTTAAGTTAAGAAATTCTAATTACCGGTTAGATACACCCCCCCCCTCTCAGTATCTGTGGGAATCCTAACACATACCATATTGGCTCTCCCTGTCTGACCTCACCTCTTTTATGAGGATTGCACTTCCCTTGGGAGGCATCTCGCCCTTCTCCTTCTATGCAATCAACTATTTCCGCTCAGACTTCACACACACAAAACTCCCAATCATAACCTAAGCTCTAATACCACTTGATGCAAGTCTGGAAGCGAGAATTGTCAAATTGTTGTTAGAACCCTACTTACCCTGCTAACCAGGTCACCATGTGAAAATGGATAAACTTCTTCCCCACAATGAATCAAAGATTCAAATATCACTGGCAAAATGGAAGGTAATGCAATGCTCTATCCATACATGTGACTTTCTAGTCAAATTGAATTCATACAACACCATACACGTGTAGGAAACAGAGTAATTTGTAGAAAAATGAACTTCCAATTGGTTGCCAATGATTTCAAATTAGGTTTCAGAAATACAAAATTTTGAAATTCATATAGATTCCTAAAAAACTATTTCCAACTGTTGGCTTACACAGTTTATACCAAATTTCTGCACTTTCCCGCGGTCACAACAGATTGTTGGGCTACATGACTGTTGAAAAATCAAAACTGGGCACAGACATCGATATAACAATTCCAACTGGACAACTCGATGCTGGACACCGACGTTGGAATAGCAATCCCGAACCGAGGTCCTGACCACCCATTGAAATAACTAGAACAAGCGGAGTAACCATTTTATGCAATTTCGATTGAGTAACTTACCCCGATGTCCCTATTTTGGCATAGCTATATCGAACAAGGCATTTGGACGTCTATCGGCATAGCCATCAACATTCGGCTAAGTAGTATTCTGCAATCCTGATAGAGTAAACTATCCTGATGACACTTTATCGGGTTAACTATCCCGATGTTATTGACAAATTTTAACAAACTTGCAATTTATGACTCTAAATTCGACATATAGACCTAAAGACATGAAATGACATTACAAATGGTCTCAATAGACCTTATTGAATCAAAATGACATGACCCCTAACTCCTAAGACTCAAACATTTAACTGACAAGATGAAAAAACTCTAGGTGCTCTTGCACAAGTATATATATATATATATATCTGTGTGTGTATATATATATCTGTGTGTGTGTGTGTGTGTCTGTGTGTGTATATATATATCTTTGTGTGTGTGTGTGTGTGTATATATATATATATATACATATACATATATAGATACAGATATACATATACATATACATATATGTATATATATGCATATATGTGTGTGTGTGTTTGGATATATATATATATATATATACGTAAATGTATGTGTATATGTACACATATGTATATGTATGTATATATGTACATATAGATACATATACATATTTGTACACATATGTATATGTTACATATACATATATGTATATGTGTGTGTGTGTGCACATATATATGCACACACACATGTGTGTGTGTGTATATGTATGTATGTATGTATGTATATTGTATGTATGTTTGTGTATGTACATGTGGTTGTATGGATGAAGTAAGCGAGTGTGAGTGTATGTGTGTGGTGTGTGAGAAAAAGAGTATGCGAGCAATGTGCAGTGTCAATAGTGGAAAGCGAAGGTGTGTAAGTGTGGAAGTGTGAGTGCAACTACAATGTTGCAATAATCCCTTACCGGATCTGCTACAAGAAGTTGTGTTGGTAGGTTGAGAAAGTATTACAGTGATCCTTCACCGGATCTATTGTAAGTTGTTGTTTTGTTAATTGAACTTATCTTGGAATTGACTTCATATATTTAAGGGTGCAATTCTCTCCAATTCACCTTTTTCTATTGCAGTGAGCATTCCAACAGTGAGCATTCCAACAGTGAGCATTCCAACAGTGAGCCATATTGTAATCTGATAGTGAGCCACCCTTTGTAAACACCATATAACTAGTTATATTATCTTGAGAGATAACCCTCTTTGTGGTTTTTCCCATCTAGGTTTTCTATATATAAAAATTTGGTGTCTATATTGTGATTATGTTTTTCATTTGTTCTGCATTTGTTGTTTCATGTTGATGAGATTTATTGCTAAGGTTAAAATCAGTGAAAAGTTTTGTTGTTATGGGAATACTGATTCACCCTCCTTCTTAGTAGTCCATTCCATTAAACCATACTTCTAAACACAGACACCAACACATGTTGACCTATCAAATAAGGACCCACATTTTCCTAAGAGATTAGCCATGCAAAACCATCAACCTAAATCCAAGTTTGACCTCTTAGGGAAACTGAATAATGTATGCATGAAGATACCTCTTTTACAAGCCATCAAGGATGTCCTTATTTATACCAAGGCTATCAGGGAGTTGTGCCTTAGATGTCCAAGAAGGAAGAAATAAGACCCTAAAATAGTCCATGTCATTAGACAAATAACTGACATTTATCCTGATGACACTTTATCGGGTTAACTATCCCGATGTTATTGACAACTTTTTACAAACTTGCAATTTATGACTCTGAATTCGACATATAGACCTAAAGACATGAAATGACATTACAAATGGTCTCAATAGACCTTATTGAATCAAAATGACATGACCCCTAACTCCTAAGACTCAAACATTTAACTGACATGATGAAAAAACTCTAGGTGCTCTTGCACCAGTATATATATATATATATATATATATAGAGAGAGAGAGAGAGAGAGAGAGAGATATACATATACATATACATATACATATACATATACATATACATATACACATACACATATACATATTGTATATATACATATACACATACACATATACATATACATTTACATATACATATACATATACATATAAATATATATACATATATACATATATACATATATACATATATATCCATATATACATATATAGATACAGATATACATATACATATACATATATGTATATATATGCATATATGTGTGTGTGTGTTTGGATATATATATACACACGTAAATGTATGTGTATATGTACACATATGTATATGTATGTATATATGTACATATAGATACATATACATATATGTACACATATGTATATGTTACATATACATATATGTTACATATATGTATATGTGTGTGTGTGCACATATATATGCACACACACACATGTGTGTGTGTATATGTATGTATGTATGTATATTGTATGTATATTGTATGTATATTGTATGTATGTTTGTGTATGTACACGTGGTTGTATGGATGAAGTAAGTGAGTGTGAGTGTATGTGTGTGGTGTGTGAGAAAAAGAGTATGCGAGCAATGTGCAG
This sequence comes from Cryptomeria japonica, assembly GCF_030272615.1. Classification (NCBI taxonomy): domain Eukaryota; kingdom Viridiplantae; phylum Streptophyta; class Pinopsida; order Cupressales; family Cupressaceae; genus Cryptomeria; species Cryptomeria japonica. The sequence continues at coordinate 347,495,067 of NC_081406.1, forward strand.
TGTCAATAGTGGAAAGCGAAGGTGTGTAAGTGTGGAAGTGTGAGTGCAACTGCAATGTTGCAATAATCCCTTACCGGATCTGCTACAAGAAGTTGTGTTGGTAGGTTGAGAAAGTATTACAGTGATCCTTCACCAGATCTATTGTAAGTTGTTGTTTTGTTAATTGAACTTATCTTGGAATTGACTTCATACATTTAAGGGTGCAATTCTCTCCAATTCACCTTTTTCTATTGCAGTGAGCATTCCAATAGTGAGCCTTATTGTATTCCAACAGTGAGCCATATTGTAATCTGACAGTGAGCCACCCTTTGTAAACACCATATAACTAGTTATATTATCTTGAGAGATAACCCTCTTTGTGGTTTTTCCCATCTAGGTTTTCTATATATAAAAATTTGGTGTCTATATTGTGATTATGTTTTTCATTTGTTCTGCATTTGTTGTTTCATGTTGATGAGATTTATTGCTAAGGTTAAAATCAGTGAAAAGTTTTGTTGTTATGGGAATACTGATTCACCCTCCTTCTCAGTAGTCCAGTCCATTAAACCATACTTCTAACACAGACACCAACACATGTTGACCTATCAAATAAGGACCCACATTTTCCTAAGAGATTAGCCATGCAAAACCATCAACCTAAATCCAAGTTTGACCTCTTAGGGAAACTGAATAATGTATGCATGAAGATACCTCTTTTACAAGCCATCAAGGATGTCCTTATTTATACCAAGGCTATCAGGGAGTTGTGCCTTAGATGTCCAAGAAGGAAGAAATAAGACCCTAAAATAGTCCATGTCATTAGACAAATAACTGACATTTATGTTAGGCACATTAATGGTTCCTAATTATTGAGACCTAGGAAACCCTGTGGTGGATGTAAACATCAATGAGACTCTCATTAAGAATGAACTGATAGACCTTGGGGAAAAAAATTAACATCATGACTAAATAGACAATGAATGATTTACAGTTAGAAAACATACAAACAACACCAATAGTAGTACAGTTGGCAGATAGGCCTATTGTGAAACCAAAAGGAGTAATTGAAGATCTATTGATAGCCATAGATTCATGTGAGCATCCTGCTAATTTTGTAGTTTTATAACCGAAATCCCACCTAGGTGGGTATCCACTGATTTTGGGAAGGCCATGGTTTACCACCATGGTTTACCACTACTAATGCTTTCATTGGTTGTAGGTTAGGAAATATGACAATAATTTAATGGGGATATAACTAAGAATTTGGTACTTTATCCTCTAGCTTAGCCTCTTTCAAACTTGGAATACTCTATATGGCCTACTTTGGAGGAAGAGGAACAATATTCTTTGTAGAATCTTACGACAATAGACCAAACTCCTATGATGGAAGTGCAAGATGAAAATGTTATCCTTGAAATAATCATGCAAAATTCTTATGGCTTGGACCCCCAACAAGAGGAGTTCTTATCTCACTCGACTTGTCCATTTCATAGCTTGATGGATAGTAAAGATCCATCCACTTTACAAACATCCTCTAATATTTTGCCTAATGATTGCAGTCTAAATATTATTGATCGAGATCTTGCCTCTGTTATAACAGTAACCAATCTTTTAGAAGTATCTCTAGGGAAGATGCTCAATATCAACAATGAGATGGCAACAACACAACGTGGTCAATTGTTGTACATGCTGCAAGAATATACTTCAACATTCATGGAAATACCATGATATGAGAGACATTAATCCATATATATATATATATATATATATATCAATGGAGTTTGCATACCAGTAAGATAATCACATAGGCAAATGAATCTAGCACTCAGAGACACAATCAAAGTTGAACTACAAAAACTCCTTAATGCAGAATTCATGTATCAAATATCAGATAGTGAATGGGTTTTGCCGTTTGGTTATTATGCCTAAAAAGGGGGGGAAGTGGTGAGCATTATTGTGTTTGTCTTCCATGTGGTTCTACATGCCAACACTGCTTCGGGCAGTCTTGCAACCTAGTCCTTCCTATGAACTTGCAATGTTTTAGCAAAATAGTCTCAAAATTCTTTGTTTGTTACTTCTACTCGGTCATTTGATTGTGGATGGTAGAGAGTGGATTTATTATGCTTTCTTTCAAATTCCTTAACCAATTATGTGATCATTTCAAAAGTAAATTGTGGACCTGATTAGTTACTATCTCATGTGGAACTCTATATCTGCAAAATATCTCTTCATACAAGAATTGAACCACCTTTGTATCTCTACCATCTCTGAAGACTTTAACCTCCACCCATTTTGTTAAATAATTAGTACATACCAGGATTTAGGCTTTGCAATTGAATGTGGGTTCAGTAGGTCGAACAAAGTTTAACACCCACTTATCAAATGGTGCTAGTGATAGCTAAGGTCGAAGTGGAATCTCTTCACTCCTTGTAGGTCTTCCAATTCTTTGACAATGGGCACATTTCCTTGTATAATTAACTTCATCCTTGTGTATAGTAGGCTATTAGTAGCCAAAATTAAGTATTTTGATAGCAATCCACTTAGCTATAAAATATCCTCCACACGGGTCATCATGGAAAGCTTTGAGTATGTCATATATCTCATCCTCCCTCTATGCATAACATTAGATGGCCTTGTGTAGAATAGGTTTCTAGCTATCCAAGAATAAGATGAGTTGCGATGCACCAACAACCTCTTTTTTTCTTGGAGTAAAGTGTGTAGGTTTTTTATCTACAATTAGATAGTTGGCAATATTAGCATACCGTGAATATATTGATAGGGCAAAAATATGCTCATTTAGGAATGAATTGTCTATTGGAATCAAGGAACACTGAGGGGGGGGGGGGGTGAATCAGTGTTCTACCAATTAACAAATTTTCTGACTTAACTTTAAACCATCGGAAGCATAAGCATGAAACTAAAATGCAGAACCTCAAAACAACCAACCACAAAATGATAACACCAAGATTTTTACTTGGAAACCCAAATGGGAAAAACCACGGCAGGATTTGAACCCACAATATTATTCCACTATGGCTAGTAGAAAAACAATATTGCATGAGGGGGAATGCACAAGCATTCAGGCACACTGCTTAGAGCTCACTGCTCAATTACAATAAGGGCTACAACCCTGGAAGGCTCACTGCCTTACTGATCAATTACAGTAATGAAATACAATTAAATAACTCCAAAATAACATCTAACAATGCTTGGATGAGTTTCGGTTAAGTGTCGAATCTCTAATTGTATCTACTCTACAACTTTGCTATGTTTCCTATCTCAGTCAGCTACCAGATCAAGAATGTGCACGTGAAACTATGCTACAAAGGATTCTTGATCACCACTTTCTCTCATATCAATCATACCACACACCAAAAATATCTTTTGCACTGGTCTTATATACCCGCAATCACAAAATAATTATTTATCAAGTCATCATGTTAATGTAATTTGTAATCATGAGTCGGCTTGACCGGATCACCAAAAACAAGTGTGGATCACCAAATTGATGATAAAATTATGTCTCTATGGAGGCCCAATCATCCCATGCACAATTCATAACACCACAATCACCGAAAAGCTTCCAAACCAAAACTGCTCTGCTCAACCTGAAATACCAGTTAATTGGCTACCGATTCACATCCACTTCGGGATATCAAGATCCATGATTACTAGATAGGAATCTTAAGAAGATTTTCCATCAATGCCAACCCTAAACCACTAAACAAGCATCAATATCCACCAAATGATTGTCAATTGCCAATAATCTCCCCCTTTGGCATTGATAACAACACTCATGAAAAATGACTGTGTTGAAATCTGTACACCGAATCAAAAATTGCTTATCAAAATTTTCAAGGCTCCCCCTTAGATAAAGAATTATGAAACCTGTAACATGCTCTGTACATTGCACTCTTCTACTATACATTTTTCACCTTTACTCTCCCCCTTTGACAACAGTGCTAAAGATGGGGTGTTGTCCAAAACTTATATACAAAGATATCTACCGAAAATTTTACAAGTATTTGAAGATATCAACAAAAATGGTCTTCAAAGATCCTAGGTGAGTGTCCCATCCACTCTTCAAGTTTTCCAAGACTGTAATGAATGCACTAAAAACATATGCATGAATCTCCACGTCCTTCAGTTCAGATGGAACAGGTTGTCTCATAGCCTTCATACAATCAACCTTATTACTTAACATGTTGTCCAGCTGGGGAGCAATCAAATTCTGGATTTCACCAACTCTCCTCAAAATTCTATCCTTATCTTTATTAAGGCTCAAGATCTGATCATTTAGAACCATTATTTTCCCTTCTACACTGCCGGTTAGGGATACATTAGAATCAAAAGACTGTGAGATACCAACAATTTTACCCTAACAAACACTTATCTGCTTGTCTATATCTACTATGAACTTTGGAAAAATTAGACAAGACTTATATATTTTACCACCTTCTATCAATGCATCAGAAATATTCCGTAGACCTTTATTCAATCTGACTCTGTCATCTTCTATCATTTTCCAGAATGTTTGCATTCTTACCTCCTTGAATCTATCTAATACTCGCCTAGTAGTAGACTTCTCTAAAGAATCAAAGTTGGTATTTAGATTATGAATCAATTGTAATAATTTACCGGAGGGGCTAGAATTAGGATCTAGCTACAAACCCCAAGCCACCTTCTGCAACACATCAACAAACATCAAAATAAGCTTTTTATCTTCAGGCTCTGATTTGACCAGATCTTGATTGGCCTGAGCTTGCACAGTTGCTGCAAGCTTCAGCTTCTCAATAGGAGACATTTTTCCAAGATCTAGAAGACCATCAAGATTGATTGAGATTTGGGGTAGGGTCCTTGTGCCTTTGACTAGAGGAGTGTCAATTGTCGGATCAAAAACTCCCTTCCCTTTATCTAACTTTGCATCTCGCGCCTCTGTCTTCTCAGGCTCCTTCACCTCAACATCATTCCCTTTATCCCGTGCACCGATGTTGCCACTTGGTGTAGTATCATCCTTTTGAATCTTGAGAATATCTCCAACACTATCTACCACCAAAGGATTTGCATTGATCTCAACATCAAGTGATATATGGCCTTGGTCTTCTGGATGCTCCTCAGTCTGAGTTTAATCCTTTTGATCACCGGAGACACCTTCCTTGATTTTCATAGCAACCGGCTTGCCATAGGCCCATTGGAACTTTCCTTGAACACCAAGGATTTCATTCATGAAAAATAGAGCTAAACAGATAATAAGGGTGCCAAACTTAAAGGTGTGCTTCTTGTCTTGTTTATTTTTTTTCAAATTTCTCAGTAACTCATTCAAGAGAACCGTACATAAATCATACCTCTTATCTTCCTTCAACATCTGATAAGTAGAGTATATTGTTGTACCGGAGACAGATTTTTATCTACTTGACTGGTATACTTTATATCCAACAAACATTGATGCAAACTTGACATCATGCTCCAGAATGTCATTGATTTTCATTGCTCTACTATCGAATTGGGAACCAGTAGCGGCAATCACATAATTGTTGGATATTTTCCTGAAGCTAGGAACTTCACCAGATGCGCTCAGACAAGTCACGCCCTGGATCGCTTGCTTAGTGATCTTGTAAGGCTTATCAAACCACTTAAATTCATCATGAATTATGTTGAGTATGTACCAGATCCATTCTTTCCCATCAAATGTTGAAAAGTGTATGAACTAAGATAAACTCTTGACTTGTAAATGTTGATATTCCGACTTGAGATTCCCCAAGTTGTCTGCTAGATGATTGTTGTACAGGGTCAACATGTTAGCATTGTCGAGTTCTTCAAGATCACAGTGGATATATGCCCTAATATCCTCATTATGAAGAACGTTGTAGGGTACAGAAGAAAATGCTCCTTTCGGATCATCCTCGACTGGTTTGAAAGGATGTTCTTGAAAACGGGTCGAGCCCTATCCTTGATTTCCACAACCAGTGGGGTAGCAATTCTAGATACTGATGCCATTGAGAACTTAGGGTTTACAAAAACTGATAGCTTGAAACAGATAAATACCTCAATTTGCAACTAGGGACAATAATTCTCTTTAGGATCATTGTAATCATCATTTAGGTTGCCAAGTTACTTCTCTCTACTTCTCTGCACTTTCTCTTGATCGCATTGTGAAAAATAAAGCTTTGAAATGCCTTTTTAACTTTCGAAAACCCTAATTTCAAGTTGACATAAATGCACTAATAAGGTTCAACCAGATGCTCTATTCAGATTCAATCAATTCACTAGATTCAAAGATCGACATGAAGAGTTCCAAATAGTCATCTCCAAACATCTGCAATCTACCATGATCGATCATAGATCTCTCCAAGGGGGTTTTGCAAGATTTTGCATGAAAATGCCACCCCTTAAGGCCAACTTAGTTACCGGATGAAGATCCTACACCGGATTTAGGTGCAGATCCATTGTTTGCCTTGGATTCATCTTTTTTAACCCACATCTTCTCATGCTTGTCTCTTATCTCCTCTACCTTTGCCTTGCCTTTCTCATCTGATTTGTTCTTGTCTATCAGAGCACTCTTGTTCACATTTTTGCTTCTGTAATATTTTGCAATGTGACCGGTTTTATTGCATGCATGACAAACAACATTTTGCATAGTTCTGAAGTTTTTTTGATTTGGTCTCATCCTTCACTGGTTAGAGATATGTCCAAACATCCCACAAGCATATCATCTCTTGTTTTAAAAATTATTCATTACTGCTTTGCACATATTTGACTTGTGACCAAAATTATTGCATATGAAACACTGACCGGTAAAGGTATGACCATTGTTCACATTATTCATCCTACTTCTGCATTGATTCACCATGTGACCAAATTTATTGCAAGTAAAGAATCTACCATATAATTTATGAGCATAAGGTTGTCTTATCAGAGGATTCTTGTTCTTAGGCTTTGCATTGCTTTGTCTAGATCCGAAAGATTCACCTTTCTCAAATACAAGTCATCACATGTCCTTTCCATGTCTCTGGCTTTACAACATCTCATCAAGATTTGCTGAGCTAGCATTGAATTTGTATTTGTATTCATTTGCAGTAGCAAGTTTATCTTTTAGGGCAATAATTTGTCTTTCAAGTTCTTGACCATTATTCCTTGATTGTGTCAACTCAAGCTTCAACTGATCATTCTCATAAGTAAGCTTGAAGCATTCATCTGCTCTTTCCTTCAATGATTGAGTCAAATTATCTTCATTCTTCTTCTGGTCTTCAATCTCTTTAGTCAACCTCGTCACAATGGATTGCATATCATTCTTCAATGCAACATTCTCTCTCTCAAGCTTGTCAACTTTGTCCTGATTTCCCTGCATTGATCTTCTTTCTCCTTCAACTTGTCCATCAATTCCTTCCTCTTGTCTCTTGTAGAGTTCACTTGATCTTTCAAATCATTAATCAGTTGCATTCATGTTTCTCTTCAAGGAGTCAAGTGCCACAGTAAGTTGTCTCTGAAAACTGGAATCCATTGATTCAATTTCTCGGAACTTCCTCAAGCGGTTAGGCTTCCTCAAAGGAACTAGGCTCTAATACCAATTGTTGGAATTAAGGAACACTAAGGGGGGGGGGGGAGGGGGGTGAATCATTGTTCTACCATTTAACAAATTTTCTGACTTAACTTTAAACCACTAGAAGCATAAGCATGAAATTGAAATGGAAAAACTCAAAACAACCAACCACAAAATAATAACACCAAAATTTTTATGTGGAAATCCAAATGGGAAAAAGCATGATGGGATTTGAACCCACAATATTATTCCACTATGGCCAGTAGAAAAACAATATTACATGAGGGGGAATGCACAAGCATTAAGGCACACTGCCTAGAGCTCACTGCTCAATTACAATAAGGGTCACAACCCCGGAAGGCTCACTGCCTTACTGATCAATTACAGTAATGAAATACAATGAAAGAACTCCAAAATAGCATCTAACAATGCCTGGATGAGTTCTGGTTAAGTGCCAAATCTCTAACTGTATTTGCTCTGCAACTCTACTCTATTTTTTTTTTGTCTCAGTCAGCTACCAGATCAAGAATGCGCATGTGAACTGCGCTACAAAGGATTCTTGACCACCACTTTCTCGCATATCAATCATACCACACACCAAAAAGATCTTTTGCACCGGTCTTATATATCCACAATCACAAAATATTCATTTATTAAGTCGGCCTGTTAGTGTAACTTGTAATCATAAGTCAGCTTGACCGGATCACCAAAAATAAATGCGGATCACCAAATCGATGATAAAATGATGTCTCTATGTAGGCCCAATCATCCCATGCACGATTTATAACACCATAATCACCGGAAAGCTTCTGAACCAAAACTGCTCTGCTCAACCTGAAATACCGATTAACTGGCTACCGGTTCACATCCACTTCCGGATATCAAGATTCGTGATTACCATATAGGAATCTTAAGAAGAGTTTCCATCAATGACAACCCTAAACCACTAATCAAGCATCGATATCCACCAAATGAGTGTCAATTGCCAACATTGTCCACCACTGGGTCCTCTATTGAATATATTAATCAGGAGAGAAAGTCTGCAACAACATTGACCTTGCCCAATTTGTCAACAATGGTGAAATTGAAGTAGTCACCAGTGAGGAGGGAACTCAAAGAGACCAATCTGAATCGGTCAACAAGAGTAAACACAACGAAAACACAAAGATGTTATAGAGGCAATGCAAAATAGATTGTTTATTGCATGAAAATTGATTACAACTAACCGGTAACAACCGGGTTACATCATACCAACTCACACGCCTAGTAGAACATACAGAATAGGTCACAACCAGGACCTTGAATCTTGAGATCTATCTTCTACACATAGTCTAGCTACTTGATTATCTGGTTTTATTGCATTCTAATGCACAATTACAATTATATATATCGATCCAAAGGATCCAGTCGACCCAAAAGGGATCAAAACCCAAAGAACAAGACCTAACATGTAAAATAACAAGGTCGGCCTCTGCCAAGAGATTCCTCTGGAAAATCCAAAGGATGAAATGTAGATAGCGAGAAAAGGTCGGCCATACACCATGGAACATCGTAATCAATGCCCAAGGCTCCGCAAGCCTCGAAAGGGGTTTCAGTAGATCATCAAAATAGGTCCAGGCAACTGGTAACAAGAACTGTCAATCGGTAATAGGAAACTGTCAAGGAAATTGATAGCGATATCTTGCCGGAAAATGATCCAAAAATGATGCGGTCTAGAAGCAAGAAAGATGATCAAGTCTTCAAGAAGAATCCAACTCCACAGGATCCGGTGAGCCAAAACCGAGACACACATAAAGGAAAACTGCAAACAAGAAGCAAAATAGAAAGGAAATTGTTTTTGGTTGATGCAAAATTGCTATGAACCGAGGATGCTCCTGCATCAGACATCTGTGGTTATTGAAAAAGTGAGCCTCTCACTTTGCTAGGATTAGAGTGAAACCAAGGCGGTCTACCTCTACCTGAGAAATCCAAGATGAATCTTCAACTGGGTTGTCCTTCCACTTCATAAGATATTCCTTACACTGACTGCTTTGGATACTACGCCCAATCCTACTGTCCAAAATCTCTTCAATCTAATCTGATTCTTTCTGAGACAACTGTTTCTCCAAGTCTGCAACACTATTCTCACTAAATTCTGGTTCATGATACTCATGAAGATCTGCAACGTCAAACACAGGTGAAATACACTTCATATGCATTTCTAGAACTGAAATTCCTCAAAATCCTGCAAGGTCCAAACTTCTTCATCTGCAACTTGTTATAAGTTCCAACCAAGAATCTCTCTTTTCTCAGATATACCATCAGTTCATCTCCAACTTCAAATTCATTATGTCTCTTTTTTTCATCTGCCTTCTCCTTATACTTGTTGTTCATGTCTTCCAAATGCTGCTTAACCTGAATATGTAATGTTGCCATGTGATCTGCAAAGTCTTCTTCTTCTGAACTTCTCTGGTCTTCATTGCTAATGTCTCTCAATTATAATATACCTCTAGGATGCACTCCGGTAACAATCTCAAAAGGTGTTTTTCTAGTACTTCTATTCATTGAATTGTTGTAGGCAAACTCTACTTGTGCAAGGATCAAATCCCAACTTTCGACTTTATCTCCCACTAAACATCTCAACAAGTTTTCCAAACTCCGGCTAACAACTTTTGTCTGTCCGTCAGTCTAAGGATGAAAAGTAGAACTAAACTTCAAATATGTCTTCATCTTCTTCCAAAGTGTTCTCCAAAAATAGCCAACGAACTTAGCATCTCTGTCTGAAACTATGCTCTTAGGTAATCCATGCAACCTTACCACCTCCTTGAAAAATAGGTCTGCTACATGCAATACATATGATGTCTTCTTACAAGGTATGAAATGAGCCATCTTCTAGAATCTATCCATTACCACAAATATAGAATCATTCCCTCTCGGTGTCTTAGGCAATCCAAGTACAAAATCCATGCTTATATCCTCCCAAGATCTTACTGGTACTATCAAAGGTTTATACAATCCCACATTCTGACTCCTACCCTTTGCAACTTGACAAACTCTACAACTCTGCACATATCTCTTAACATCCTTATGAATCTGGGGCCAAAAGTACTACTCACTTACCAATGCTACTATTTTATCAATGCCAAAATGTCCAGCTAGTAATCCACTGTGTTTCTCCTTTATCAGATTCTCCCTCATAAAACTCTTAGGTATGCACAACTGAACTCCTCTGAATAACATCCCATGAATGAAGTAATCCAGCCACTTGCTTCTATCTACCATAACCGGTTCTTGACATACTTTCCAAGGTTCTGCAAAATATGGGTCATCATCATACAAGGTCTTCAAATCTTTAAATCCTAATACTGTCACTCTCATCTCTGTCAGTAAATTCCTTCTTCGACTCAATGCATTAGCAAATTTGTTAGATTTCCCACTTCTATGTTTCAACACAATGGTGTAACTCTGCAAGAATTCTACCCATCTCATATGTCTCTGATTCAACTTACTCTAACTGTTCAAATATTACAAAGTTTGATGATCTGTATACAACACAAACTCCTTAGGCAACAAGTAATGTCTCCACTTCTTCAAGGATTGAACTATGACATAAAACTCATGATCATACACTGAATATCTCCTCTGGGAATCATTCAATTTCTCACTAAAATAGGCTACTGCTCTCCCTTCCTGACTCAAAACTGCTCCTATTGTTGTTCCACTTGTATCACAATCCACTTGAAATACTTTATTGAAATTCGATAAAGATAACACAGGCTGCTCAGTCACTTTCTGCTTCAACAGTTCAAAACTTTTGTTTTCTCTAGTGGTCCACTTGAATTCCTTCTAATCTCCTCTCATGGTCTCAATCGTAGGGTTACAAACTGAATTGAAATTTTTGATAAACTTCTGGTAAAAACTAGCTAATCCATGAATTGATCTTACCTCTCCAATGCTTTCCAGTGTAGGCCACTCAACAATTGCTTTCACTTTCTTAGGGTCCATCTTCAAACCATCCTCATATATCACAAATCCCAAGTAGACTAATTCATCCTTCATGAAAGTACACTTCTTGATATTGATCAACAACTTCTCTTCTCTCAACCTCTGCAAAACATGTCTTAACCACAACAAATGATCCTCTTTTGTCCTACTGAAAATCATAATGTCATCCAAATACACAATAACAAACTTACGCAAGAATTTATTCAATACCTCATTCATCAACCTCATGAAAGTACTCGGTGCATTAGTTAATCCAAAAGGCATCACCAACCATTCATACAGTCCTTCATTTGTCTTAAATGTTGTCTTCCACTCATCACCTTTTCTGATCATGATCTGATGATATTTACTCTTCAAAACTATCTTTGTAAATTATTTTGCTCCACTGAAATAGTCCATTATGCCATCTATCCTAGGCAAAGGAAAGCGGTATTTCACTATGGTCTTGTTTATTGCTCTGGAATTAATACACTTTCTCCTTTCTCCATTCTTCATAGGTGCTAATACTATTGGTACTGCACAAGGGCTCAGACTCTCCCTGATCAAACCTTTCTTCAACAACTCCTGCACTTGTCTATTCGGTTCTTCATTCTCTGTCAGTATCAATTGGTGTGCAACTTTGTTAGGCAAACTAGCTCCGAGAACCAAGTCCATGCAATGACTAATACTTCTCACAGGTGGCAATCCATCAGGTACATTACCTAAAATGATGTCCTCATATTCTGTCAGCAAATCTTTTATCCCTTCCAGGTGTTCTCCTTCCAGTTTCGGTTTCTCAGTCTTCTTAGGAATTAAGGAAAAACACACATTCTTGTGTCTCAGTCTATCCAAGAATTTCCTTCCATCTACCAAATAGATTCTAGCATTCATACAGACTTCATTCTTCAAAGGTTCCTCCAAGGGTAACAAGGTTTGCTTCATCTCATTGGCCACAATAGTGTATGTATTCCTCCTCCCATCATGTATTGCATGTCTATCAAACTGCCAAGGTCTACCCAACAAAAGGTGACAAATATCCATAGGCATAATATCACACAAGACTTCATCATGATAATTCCCAATTTTCAATTTCACCAAAAAATGTTCACTTACTAACAACTTATGTTCATCCTGAATCCATGCTATCTGATAAGGCTTAGGGTGTTTCAATCTCTCCAATTTCAACTTATTCACCATTTTTTCTGAAACAAGATTATCAGAACTACCACGTGTAAGGAAACTCAGGTGCGAAAACAACTTCATACACTAATCTCTAGAGGAAAGTATTGTGCAAATTCTTTTAAATCCTTACAATTTCAGATTTGTTAACAACTTTAACAAAGATATTGCAGCCATATACCATGCATACAGAAAATAGAGAATGACACAATGATTTACCCTGGGGAAAACCTTTCGGTAAAAAACCCCAGCACTCCAAAACCTGCACAATGTATTATCTTCAACACAATGGTTACAACACACTTGCAATGCAAGTTCTTTCAGGAGATAATCGACACTTAAAGACAAATCCAGTAGCACGATATCATACCAACAATACACTCTTTTCGTATCACAGTCTGTAACTCTAAAAAATGCTTATGCGCTTTCCTTTTTAGGGCAACTTCCAAAGATAGCCGTATTAGGGTTTTACCATTCTCTGAGAAAATAGGAACCCTAAAAATTTTTTTCGGGCCGATGCCCCGAACCCCACGATTGAGGAAGAGTGTATAGTACTCAACTTTATCAGTTGCCACATGTCTTGCATGTCTTCACCCGTCATTGAAATCTCCTAGAAATAGCTCTTACGTGTCATAGGAATCCGTCATAACCGTTTTAGCCATGATCTCCTTACACACAATTCAAGATGCCGACACATCAAGTGGAGTGACACATCAACATGCCAACTAGACATGTACACTCACACTTAATTACATTATTTGCAAGAAATACATTTTACAAAACAAATAATAAGAATAGGAATTATCCAAGGTTGAGACACCTTATTCCTAACACCACGATCAATAACAACTTTACAACACTTACTAGATACCTTACATCTGGTCTTGAACAGATTATTCCTCTGCAAGGGCTCTTCATCTCTTCTGGTATAACACAAAGCTCTCCTCATCACCAACAGTTATCCATCTTCTGGTTTATTGTCTGATCTGGTGGGGTTTTCTTCCACCACTGCTGCTCTTTCGGTAGTTTCTGTCTTCTTACACTCGAATGCACGATGTCCTTCTCCTCCATACTTAAAGCAGGTTCCTCTAAATGTCCTCTTGTCTTGTCTTCCAAAATTCTCATTTTGGTAACCAATCGGTTCTCTCCTCCGGTAGAAATTTCTATCATCCTTTTGGTATGAATTACCTTCTTTGTTCAATTCCTTGTCCTTGCTTTGATATGTACTAGTTCCTCTTCCTTTGGTATATCCTCTTCCTCCTTGAAATCTTCCTCCGGTAAACCTTCCACCTTTGCCTCTCTGTCTTTGCTCATGTCTTTTGTTTAACTTCTCTTCTGCCTTTAGGACATACTGGTAAGCCTCTTCAACACTCTCCAATTTGATCAAACTGAGTTCATCTTGTATAGACATCTGCAATCCATTCAAATATCTTGCAACTTATTCAACTTCATCATCAACATGTCCAGATCTGATATTCAACTTGTAAAATGCTTTGGTGTACTCCTTCACACTAGATTCCCTTTGTCTCAAATTCTGTAACTTCCTGAACAGATTCACTTGATAATCAGCTTGCATAAACTTTGATTCCAACTTAGTAATCATCTGATCTCATGTCTTAATCTTCTCTGTCTATCAACTTGCAAATGTTCCCACCAAAGAGATGCATGACCTTTCAACCGGGTACATGCATATTTCACCTTCCTCTCTTCTGCAGTGTTTTCAAAATCAAAACACTTCTCCATCTCCAAGATCTAATCCATCAATTCATCTGAATCTAACTTCCAATCATATTTTGATGGGGTAAAATGAGGTTTAGTATTCTCCCTACTCAAAACCCTCAAAAACCTTTCCTCATCCGGATCAACCATCGGTAGGTTTTCTTGTTCTGTCGGGGCTTCCGCTCCTTCATCTTCACTTACATCTTCAATATGTCAGCCTCTTCTCTAGGTTGTCTTCACAACTTCCAATCAAGCTGCTATACCTCACATCATCTCCATCACAATAGGGTCTGCATTCCCATGTGCTCCACCATTCCTAGCTCCTCTTCACGCCATCGTTCACACTAGTCCTCTACAACTGCAGGTTAGATCCGCAATCTGCTACCCTATAATAAAATTTCAGGACATGCAACCTCTAGAACGAAACTTCGCTCTGATAAAGAGACCAATCCAGACCGGTTAGCAAGAGTAAACACAATAGAAACACAAAGATATGATGGAGGAAATGCAGAACAAATTGTTTATTGCATGAAAATTGATTACAACCAACCGGTAACAATCGGGTTACAACATACCTACTCACAAAGCCTAGTAGAACATACAAAATAGGTCACAACTGGTACCTTGAATCTTGAGATCCATCTTCTACGCATAGTCTAGCTACTTGATTCTCTGATTTTATTGCATTCTAATGCGCAATTACAATTATATATATCAATCCAAAGGATCCAGTCGGCCCAAAAGGGATCAAAACCCGAAGAACAAGACCTAACATGTAAAATAACAAGGCCGACCTTTGCCAAGAGATTCCTCCGAAAAATACAAAGGATGAAACGTAGAACATGGGAAAAGATCGACCACACACCAAGGAACATCGAAATCAACACCCAAGGCTCCCTAAGCTTCGGAAGGGGTTCCGGTTGATCACCAAAATAGGTCCAAGCAATCGATAACAAGAGCCACCAACCGGTAACAGGAAACTATCAAGAAAATCGATAGCGATATCTTGTCAGAAAATGAGCCAAAAATGATGCGGTCTAGAAGCAAGAAAGATGATCAAGTATTCAAGAAAAATCCAACTCCATAGGATTCGGTGAGCCAAAATCGGGACACACAGAAAGGAAAACTGAAATTGTAAACAAGAAGTAAAACAAAAAGGAAAATGTTTTTGGTTGATGCAAGATTGCTATGAATTGGGGATGCTCCTGCATCACAAACTCTTGTAACAAGAGTAGCCATCTGATGAGTCTCCCATTGACTACTGGTTTGTTCATAAGTAACATATTGTTGCACAATCAGTGTGAATAAAAATAGGGTAGCCAATGATATAATGCTTGAATTTGTTTATGGCATAGACAATTACAACCATTTCTTTTACTGTAACTGTGTAGTTGACTTCAACACCTTGCAAAATTTTATTAACAAAATAAATACCATATTCAATATTACCTTCCTTATGTCCTAATATTAATC
The DNA here is from genome assembly GCF_030272615.1 of Cryptomeria japonica. Lineage (NCBI taxonomy): Eukaryota > Viridiplantae > Streptophyta > Pinopsida > Cupressales > Cupressaceae > Cryptomeria > Cryptomeria japonica. Next base: position 347,510,920 of record NC_081406.1, read on the forward strand.
CAATTGCAAAATTAGATGCATCAATCTGTATATGGATATTGAAGAATGGTGAAGCTATCTTGCTGAAATCCTTGATGAAGCACCTATAGTATCCTGCATGCCCAAGGAAACCTTGAACATCTCTTTCCTTTTGTAGCACTAGTAGCTCTAAGATGATTACGATATTGGTTGGATGAACTTGAATTCCATTGGTTGAAACAAAGTGCCCAAGGACAAATCCTTCATCATGATGAAACACATCTCATGGCTAAGAGAGATTGTGGTCCTGACACTTTTGTAGTACCTTCTCCAAATTTGCTAGTGCCTCATCATAGGTATTACCATAGGTTGTAAATTCATCCATATAAATTTTCATGGTATCATGGGAAAAGTCAGAGAAGATGCTTAAGACAACCCTTTGGAAGGAGGCACATTACACAACCCAAATGAGAGTATTGAATATGCATATGTCCCCCAAGGATATGTGAAATCCATCTTGTCTTGGTCTTTGGGGGCTATTTAAATCTAGTTATAACCACTAAAACCATCTAGGAAAGAAACCAAAAGAAAAGGGGAATTAGGAGAAACAGATCTCTGAGAGATGCTCCACTTGCCTCTTTAGGGAGAAAAATTTGTCTAAGAAAGAGACTCCTATACAAGAGACTATGCATGTGGAGGATATTGATTCTGAGAGGGAAAATGTGTTAAAAAATAGGGAGACTAAGGATAAGAATGAAGGAGAAACTGAAGCATAAAATGTTAGAAGAGATACAAGGGGAACATGATCAGTATGATTTCAATCATAGGATTGAGGATGAAGACCCCTCCGAGCCAAGAAAGATACCTACCAAGCCATCTAGCCCAAAAGAAGTAGGGCCTAAAATTTTCACGAGTCTTTAATATAATTTAGAAGGAAGAAATGAAAAAGAAGAGTTGCAGTTTAGCTCTAGAAAAGATAAAGGAATTGGGTCAACAACTAGCCGATTATACCCTATGAGCTTATCTGTGGGACAAAGACAAATTTATATATTGAGTTTGAATACAAGACGTGTGTGTGAAAAGTGGATAAAGTTTGCAAGTTGTAAGACACAACACTTCAATAAATCATTGCATGCATGGTTAGACATATATAATCATGAATATGAAAACTATAACAAATCGACCTATTGCCTTCTAAAAGATGCGAATATAGACTTGCTCTCAGATTTGTCTAAGCAATACCAGTGACTAGACTACACCAAGATGAAGGATTTAATCTATATGAGCACAAGAATAAGCTAAATGGATGCAAGATTAAGCTAGATGAATGAATATTAAGCTAGATGAATGAATATTAAGCTAGATGAATGAATAAATGAATATTAAGCTAGATGAATGAATATTAAGCTAAATGAACATTTGAATAAATGAATATTAAGCTAGATGAATTCAAGCAATCATGATTAAACTAAGTATGCAAAAAGCTAAACTAATATGCAATAATCTCAAAGCACAATATTTTCAATGACTCCAGAGCAAAAACTGCACAATAACAATAAATCTCCAAGGTGCCTTGAGTGAGAGATGAAGGCTGAATTTATAGAGACTCAAAAGAGAGATCAACAATCAAGATCGATTAACAATGAGCGGTTGAGATTCCTCAAGAAAAAGCACAATCCAAGTTAATTGAAATAATTGAGAGATCAGATTAAGTTAATCTTGAGATAGATTCCAATTATGGCTTGATTCAATGCATTCATATTATAAGTCTGAGTTTGCATTGGAGATAAAATTAGTTGATTCCATGCACTTGAGATAAAATTAGTTGATTCCATGCACATTTCTTTAATTTGCTCAAAATTTTTATCAATGCAACTGAACCTCTTTCCTCAAGAAAAGCTTTGAGTTTTAATTTTAGAGAAAATGATTGATTCAATTTAATTCATTTTCTGAAATTTCTCAAGTTATCTCAATTTTAGAAAAAGAAATATCTTAAGTTTGATTTCTTCTCTCAATTTAATTGTTTTCTTTTGTTTTCAATTTAACTCTTTCTTTTGCAGATTAATTCATTTTTTTGTGATTAATCTCTTTTGTAAATTAATTCCTCTTTTTTCTTTAAATTAATTCCTTTTTTTGTGTGATTTAAATGGCAAAGTGATTTATTAATTAAATATGTTAGGATATTTAATTAAATAAATAGGATAATTGATCAAAATGATTTACTTGGAATGATTTAATTAATTAAATGAATATTTAATTAATATAGAGTGATTTATTTGTCACGTGACATTAATGATTGAAGAATTAATTAATTTGGTGCTCAAGGTTGATTTAATTACCTTTGGTTAGGACCTTGGTGATGTTGTCAAGATTAGGAGCCCATGGTTTAGGTTACCATTTCTAGGGTATTACACAAGACACTAAGAACAATAGTGGATTTGGAAATAAATCTTGCTTAGGCTCAACGAGATCCTTCACACCAATTGAAGGGATTGGATGAAATGCACATGGAAGCAATTCAACATACTGAACATGTTCAAAGGCAAAGGAGAAAATGACAGGATCAATATATTAAAACAAATGAGTTCAAAGAAGGATAGTTGGCCTTGTTATATGATTTTAGATACCGTGACAACAAGGTAAAAAAAATTAAAACACGCTAGTTAGGGCCTTATGAGATTAAACAAGTGTTTCCAAATGGAGTTGTTCAACTCATCACAATTGACCCAGTCATATTCAAGTTGATGGTCAATGGACACAAATTAAAATTGTACAATAAACCTATGAACAAAGAAGAATTTCTACTCAATCTTCACCAACAATTTACACCACCATCTCCATCCACTTCACCCAACACTCCATCATCTCCATTGCCTCCAAATTCATCCAACTCATCTATTGAACTCATTCCACAACCAACAATAATAGTAGAGGATTCCCCCATTCTTGCACATGGACCTTTTGGTTCACTCACAACCACTACCTTTGAACAACAAGCTGCACAAAAATCACATGCACATGTTTTTCTTTTAATGCTATTTTGTTTTTTAAGTGCCACAACAAGACGTCTAGTTGCAATCTGATGGAATACCTCTCAACTGGGACTTGATTCAATGTATTAATTAGCACTTTACTTTTTTCATGCAAAGCAAGCTCCTCTCAATTTACACATAGCTAAAGCTGACAAGCTTTCACATGCATCCATTCATTCTTTCTAATAATTTTGCCACACTTTCTCTTTTCATTTGCATGCACACTAATTCTACTACCAATTTCAAACCATGAGGCATCACCACGTCATCCCATGACTATTGTTATCAAAGTCTTTTCTGTCACATCAATCAAATCTATAACCTTTCACTTGCCATGCATATCTTCCACGCCATCTTTTGCTAGCTCATCGATATTGCTTCAAATCATTGTGAAGATAACATGTATGATCCACATCAAATCTAATTCATAATTATTTGATGATGTCAAAACGTCTTTCTATACATACTCTTAAATGTATAATTCAAACTTTTGACACTTGTATCGATAAATAACAATTAGACCTCAAGATTATTGATCTTGAGAAACAATTAAAAAAAAAAAAAAACGAAAAAAAAAACAAAAAAAAACAAAAAAAAAACAAACAAAACAAAACAAAAAAAACAAAAAACAAAACAAAAACAAAAACAAAAAAAAAAGTTACTCCCATAATCTTTATTTAAAAAAATTATATATATAAAATTTAATTTAATTAAAAAATCTAAAAACTAAATTAAAATCATTTAAAATTTTTGTATGATAAAAGATAATGAATTGAAACTTTAAAAACACCTCAATAATTAAAGTATATGCTAAAGTTATAAATCTAAAATATCAACCAAAACATGAACCGAAAAAAATAACATTGTTGGATGTGGGTGAGATTCCAATAAAACATGGCCACAACTTCATATCGCGTAAGTACCACTTGCATACCATTTCTTGTGCAATATAATCTTTTAATTATCATGATTACTTTTTTATACGTACTAACTTTGAACTAAACCCTATTTCGACACAAATTCTTCGCATTCATCGTCATGAACAGAGGCCACGCTCCATTAATTTCTTCGTTATTTACTTCAAAAAATGGCGTGATATCGCTATAAATGCATTCGCTGATGAAGCTTTGCGCTTGCGCAGGTTAAGGTAAGAAGAATGGCCAAAAGTTGCACTTCTTATCTTTATTTATTTCACTTTGAATTGAAAGTGCATGGTTGGACGGGGAAATGGCTGGGTTTCTCCTTTTTAACTTTCAAATCGACTTTGCTTTCATGCGTCGGATTTGCACTATGTCCAAACGCATGAAATCTAATCAGGACCAGAACTTTGCATTAAATTTTTTTTCTTTTTTGACAAATTATGGAATAATTCGTTTATTCTTTTTCTTTTAAAATGCCTGAAATAAAGTAGCCTATTGCATTACAAAACATCAAAAGAAACATTGAAAACGTAGGAAATATAGTACTGTATAACTCTGCTTAAATGAATCGTTTTCTCTTACTTCTTAAAGTTTGGTTGATATTATGGACCGTGTTTAACACTAGATATAATGCACTCATTAAAATTAGAGTATCCATTACTAACGTCATGTCTGTAGGCTTTAACTTTACAACCTCGCCACTTGGAGGGAGTTATGGTCTTCTTTATGGCAGTGAGAGGGGTACGAACTCTAGTTACGCCCTTACTAGTGCCCTGCTTATAATTATATCATAACCTCTCAGATCGAAGACATTATATTCTAAGGCCTGAAAAACACCATGTTAAACAACACAAGGAATTAATCAAATCAAAACACATAGTTACCAGGAGATATGGGGATATGGGTATTGGGATAGGGATGCCAATCAAATTAGGGTATGCGAGTAAACGAATAAGGAGATGACTAAATTTTATATAAATGCAGTCACCAGAAGTTGTGTATACGGGGACAAGTACTCAGTCCATATTTCTATAACATGGTAACTATGTAATGACAAAATCTTGCTTAATGTTGCCTCATATTTGAAATACCCAAAATTTGAACTTCAAATTGGTCCCAATGTTGTATGAAGGCTCAATTATGTGCCTCTGCAAAATGAGTGAGCATGTGATCCAAGGTTGTCATTTTTAACCTACATTGTTGTCAATCATAAATATGTTAGTCAAAATGTGAAAAATGGATGAGTTTTGAAAATAACAAGAATTGAGGGAAATCATTTTGTGAACATGTCCTAAGCATAATTTTGTGCCATATGACCACTTTTTGCCTGAACCCAGTTCACAGTTTGCTATATTTTAAATTTTCAAATTTTGATGTCCCTCGCTCTAAAACAATTAAAATCCCTCACCCTAGGTTTCGTCTTGAGAACTAAATGATGGTATATGCTCATTTTCCTACCTTGAAGGCATGTTTCGAATTTCAGAGCCTAACTCCTTACCAATTGAAAGTTGTGGTCATTATTCCTAAACCAAGGCATTAAAGTCTAATAGGAAATATTTGAAATATTCTTTTGAAAATAATTCAAATATTTAAAATTGTTTTCAATATATTTCCCATTTTGCTCTTTTTGAGAGGAAGAGCAATAAAAAATCTTTATGTAGGTTCTGATGGAGTAGTTGCAACTTGCAAGTGATCCTTTGCTCAATGCCCTTTGTTGCTCAAAAATTTCATATTTCTAACCTCAAAAGTTAAAAATGCTCAAAAAGTGAGCAATCCTAACCTGTTGCTTTGAAAAGGCAAAATCCCAATTTCTAAAAGGTTAAGATTGCTCAAACTTTGAGCAAATCTAACCTTAGGCTCAATTGCTTGGATTTCCTAACTTTTCAACCTAATTGGTTAAAGGGTTTTAAAAGTTTTTTATTTCAAGAAGCTTGTAACAGTTTTTTTTTCAAGAATCTTTAGAGGGTTGGAGAGCAAGCAGCCATGGTAACAATGCATTGGCATCCATTAAAGTATGATGGAAAGGGGTTTTTTATCTAATATCACAGTTGGAAATGGATGTAGAAAAGAGGTGTGTGAGCTATTAAATGAGAATGCCTCATACAAATGTGTTCTCATAACATGTTATGCTCACAAAGAATGCACACAGCAAACTTGTTGAGAAGATTTTATAAACTTTTCAAGAAAATGCATTTGGCTGTGTGAAGCCAGAATCCTCACCACTTTCACTAACATGCTTTTTGGATCAGAGATATGCATTTATCAAAGTATACAGAAGATGAAAGTACAGATTGACAAAGTGTCCTAAAGAGAAATCATTTCATGGAATCCGATGATTGTTGGATATCTGTGAAATGTATTTAATGAAAAGACTTTAGAAATTGTCAATATATTGTAGTTTTGTAATGTCCCCACTTTGAAATATAATTTAATAATAAATAATAATAATAAAATTAAAATACAAAAGAATAAAAAAAAGTTAAATTAAAATATTAAAAAATATATAAATAAATATAGTTAAAATTTGATTAAGTTAATGAATGGTCAAAAGGCATGAAATGATAAGTTGTGTCTCCTCCAAATATGAAGTATAAAAGGGAGAACAAAACTCATTTGAAGGGGGGATAATTTGGGAATCAGAAGTGAAGATCTGATTTAAATAAAAAGTGCAGATCTGTTTGTGAAAGGTTGCGTTCCTCTCAAAGGGCAGAAGTGATGAAGAGTTGCCCTGTTTCAAAGGGTGCTAATGGTGAAAGGGTGCGCCTCTTGCCAAAGGGCATCCGTAATGAAGAGGTGTGACCTCTCCCTCACATTGGAGGATATAAAGTAGAGAAGTTTTCATTTTAAAAGGAAGGATCCATGGAATAGAACAAAACATCAGAAACATTAGAAGCAGATCTAGGAGCAGACGTAAATCCGAATAATAAGAAAATCTGGAAGAATGATATGAGCATTTACCAAAGAGATCATAACACAAATACAAATCTGCAAACAATAATAAAACAAGCATTGAAGGAATAGAAGAGGGAACATTGAATCAATAACCAGAGAAGAAGACTTGATGGAATAGAAAGGATTCTCATACACACGTATATATATCCGAGTATTGGTAGTAGATCATATTGATATAAATAGCAGACCTGTGCATTTAAAGAGGGAAGCAACATCGAATTTAATCTGTCCAAATTACCACAGCAGACTGAAAATACATAACCTGCAATAATTCTACAAGTATATTGGGCAAAATTTAGTGTCTTCCTAAAAGGGGACATTACAAGTGGTATCAGAGCATGATCTTGCCAGCCTACTAAGGATAAATCGATTATGCATTCTAATCAACGAGAAGGGATATATTAACTCTGTCCAAAATATGGCAAGACAATATAAGAGATTGTTAAACATACGTGTATATTGCAAAGAAGACAATCAAGTATAGAATATATACACTAGATTAAGAGAGAATATTATGGACATCTAAGGTGAAGTATATGAAGAGTTGGTAACAGATTTTTGAGAAAAGATTGTGGATTCTTTATGACAATCTTATGATCCGATTATGGAAGACTTTATAGAAAATATGTGGAAGAGATTTATTGTGAATTATGGAATAATGATTGGCCCAAGAGATGGTGTTGGTCCTGATTGGACGCTTCTGCCTCTTGTGGATAAAGTGAATTGGCCCAAGAGATGGTTCTGGTCCTGGTTGGACGCTCTTGCCTCTTGTGGATAAAGTGAATTGCCCCAAGAGATGGTTCTTGTCCTGGTTGGACGCTCCTGCCTCTTGTGGATAAAGTGATTTGGCCCAAGAGATGGTTCTGGTCCTGGTTGGACGCTCCTGCCTCTTGTGGATAAAGTGATTTGGCCCAAGAGATGGTTCTGGTCCTAGTTGGATGCTCCTGCCTCTTGTGGATTGGTTACTTCAAGAGATGGTTCTGGTCCTGGTTGGACACTCTTGCCTCTCGTGAGTAAAATAATAGATTGATTGGCCCAAGGATGGATCTGGTTCTGGTTGGACGTTCCCGCTTCTTGTGGACTAAGTAAACTATATCTACATGTGTATGCTTGTATTTGAATATATCCATGTGTCTACTTTGTGTATACTTTGTGTTTTCATGTGTATGCTTCGTGTTTTATGTGTATACTCCGTGTTGGGAATATCTACTGCATGAATATTTATGATTACTGATTTCTATCATTGTGAATTCTATTTTTCGTTGACCTAGAAAGATGAGTTTATCTAGGAAAAAGTATTGCAATTAAGGTCTTACATATATATGTGTCATGCTTCTAATCCTCTTCTCAATGAATGAGGATTTTTGTTTGTCTCAAGGAAATAACCAAACATAGTTCTTGCAATTACATTTGATGAGAGAGAACTTGTCTTAAGATTACAAATCTTCAAGGGTTAGTTAGGAATCCTTGCATTGGAAAATTTTTGTTAAATTGATCATTATTTGAGGACAAGCAATCTTGAGTGGGGCGGACTGTAATGTCCCCACTTTGAAATATAATTTAATAATAAATAATAATAATAAAATTAAAATACAAAAGAATAAAAAAAAGTTAAATTAAAATATTAAAAAATATATAATTAAATATAGTTAAAATTTGATTAAGTTAATGAATGGTCAAAAGGCATGAAATGATAAGTTGTGTCTCCCCCAAATATGAAGTATAAAAGGGAGAATGAAACTCATTTGAAGGGGGATAATTTGGGAATCAGAAGTGAAGATCTGATTTAAATAAAAAGTGCAGATCTGTTTGTGAAAGGTTGTGTCCCTCTCAAAGGGCAGAAGTGATGAAGAGTTGCCCTGTTTCAAAGGGTGCTAATGGTGAAAGGGTGTGCCTCTTGCCAAAGGGCATCCATAATGAAGAGGTGTGACCTCTCCCTCACATTGGAGGATATAAAGTAGAGAAGTTTTCATTTTAGAAGGAAGGATCCATGGAATAGAACAAAACATCAGAAACATTAGAAGCAGATCTAGGAGCAGACGTAAATCAGAATAATAAGAAAATCTGGAAGAATGATATGAGCATTTACCAAAGAGATCATAACACAAATACAAATCTGCAAACAATAATAAAGCAAGCATTGAAAGAATAGAAGAGGGAACATTGAATCAATAACCAGAGAAGAAGACTTGATGGAATAGAAAGGATTCTCATACACACGTATATATATCCGAGTATTGGTAGTAGATCATATTGATATAAACAGCAGACCTGTGCATTTAAAGAGGGAAGCAACATCGAATTTAATCTGTCCAAATTACCACAGCAGACTGAAAATACATAACCTGCAATAATTCTACAAGTATATTGGGCAAGATTTAGTGTCCTCCTAAAAGGGGACATTACAAGTTTGCAGGTGTAAAGACTAAATCCACTTGCCCATGACCTCCATTGGCGACTTGCACAGCTTGTAGTTGATTTGTTTGACAAAATGCCTCATGGAGAATGGAATAATCACAGGAAAAGCATAGATTGGATTTATTGAATCAAGTTTTAGAGATCTTTTAAGCAAATACAGTTAACATGAATAAGGTCGAGTTCATCCTGGTCATGCCAATATGGATTCTTTGGAACAGATTATGTGCACCCATCAAAGCACAATTAATAGAGGTTTTATAGTTAAAAACGTTCTGGTAGAAATGTATGCAAAATGTGGAGTCTTTGGCAATGCCTCTGATTTGTTTGACACAATGCCTCAAAATGATATCACCTCAAGTAATGTAATGATTTCAGACTGTGCATAAAAGAATTTCGTTGAAAAAGCCTTAGTAACTTCCAAGCTAATACAATTTGAAGGCTTGAATTGTGAATTGTTTGACAGACTACCTCAAAGAGATGCCAAAGGAATGACATTAAATGGTTGTAGAATGTGCACAAAATAGATTTGTTAAGGAATCTCTCAAAATTCATGATTTGATAAAGCGCTCTCACACATACTAAAATTGTGAGATTTCTTTGCATTTTGATCCTCATGCCCACAGTGGCTATCTCGAAGGCACCAAAAATATTATTAATATGAAGTCATTTTAGACATGTGGTGGTCATATGGATGTGTTTTCATAGTACCTGTGGATCGTATATGAATAGAGGCTGCATATTTTTGATGATATTGCTTATCGAGCTGGATGGCAGGCCATTAAATGACAAATGTTTTAGTAAGAGACAGATTGCGCTTTCATCCCTACGCAGAAATGAGAGATATGCGTAAAAAAAAAAGTGGGATCATAAACAATGCAAAGGACTTGTTTGACAAAATGCCTTAAAGAAATGGAGTCTCATGCAAGGCAACAATAGCGAGGTATAAACGAGATAACCTTTGCTAAAAAGGCTTTACAAAATTTCAATCAAATGCAATCGGCAGGGGTAATTTTGAATTCCACATTGTTTGACAAATAGCGTGCAAACCTTCATCAAAGTGTGACAGAATACCTCAGAGAGATTCCAACTCATGAATAAAATGATTACAAGTGAATTTGGTAAAAATTAGTTAAGCATAATGAAGTATAAATATCTGGGACATGATTACGCACCCATTCTCAAATGTACTCTTCCAGACATTGGTGATACGAAATTGGGAAATGTAAACCTTCCGGATTTTTGGAAATCTATGGAAAAGAAGGACAAAACTTTGACAGCTCAGAGGTTGTTAGATAGTGGATTGGCACATGCGGCAGGGTACCCCACATTAGTCCAATGCTCGAAATTAGTTTTGGAATGCATGAAAGCATTTAATCCGGAGACATTTAGTCCAATGCTCGGAATTAGTGTTTGAAAGAGTAGTTGAAAGATTTCCTCTTGTATTCTTAGCAATAAATCCAGTTGTTCAACCCAACCAACATCAAAATCAACGACAGCTCAAAAGATAAGATATTGTGTTTTGTGACTAGTTATGGTCCCGACTCGTCATAATCCATCTGTCTTGCAGCCAAATCTTAACCAGGTTCAAGCCGAACAAGAAGACGTAATATCACAATTGAATAGGCTTGCTTGGAAAGGTCGTAAAAGTGATCAAGAATATCAGCAAGTACATTAGGTGTTGGTTGAAGAAGCAGAGTTTGGTGAGCTTCTTAGGAGGGTGCGTCTTGGGCAAGAGTTGACGTCATTGAAAGAATTGTTGTAATTCCAAGGCGCAATAGGCAAAATAGTCAACACGTGCAAGATCAACAGGAGCAAGATAATCAATAAGCACACTGACAAGCAAGAGATACACTAGAGGTGATAGAAGTAAGGGTATCAGTGATCGTGATTTTGCTGAACTAGACAAGGTCAACTTTTCCACACCTTTTACAACTCATAAAAAGAAGGTGAAGTCCACTAGTAGACCTTCTTTGCCAAAGAAAGCAAGTACCTATTCCCCATCTTTTCAAGCTTTAACCTTACTTCCTCCTCTTGTTATTAACTTTCCACAACCAATCATGCAACAAAATCCTCCGCCAGTCCCATGGGGCGCAACCATAGGTCCTTTAGCTTTGGGAAATCAATTGCATGACTTGCCAACGGGTTCAAGGAAGCATCTTCCTAAGTTTTCAGCAGATGGAAAGGTTTCCACAGAAGATCATATTAGTGCTTTCTTTACTGCATGTGCGGTCCTCGGGGTTCAATACGAGGATGTTTCTGTTTGACTTTTTGTTGAAACTCTAATCGATGCCGCAGCCGAATGGTTTAACCAGCTCCCAGCCGGTTCCATTAATAATTGGGCGACTTTAATACAAAAATTTGAAGATAGGTTCAAGACTGTTGATGATGGACACTTGCTTCTTGCCCAGTTGACTCAGATGAAAAAAGAAGTGCATGAACCTATGAGAGAATTTGTGGCACGATTCAATAAACTTGTCAATAGACTTGCAGCTGATAAAAAGCCCACCAAAAGTGTTTCTTCATCAATGCACAACCTCCTGATATAAGTTTTCAAATAAGGAGAGGACGAGTTGCTGATCTTGCGGCAACGCAAAGGTTAGCTATTGAAGTTGAAGATGGCTTATTGAGCGCAGGAAAATGGAATAAAGAATTGCAAAAAGGAAAAACGCAACAAGAAGACCCTGCAACCACATACCCAATGGTTCAAAAGTTAGCCAATGATTTGCTCTAGTTGAAGAAACAGTTGCCACAAAATCCACCACCTTTATATCAAGATATTCCCAGGAGGAATTATATTCCTTACCAACAAAATCAGCAACCGAAGCTTCCTGCTCCAACACCAAGGTTGGCTATTGCACATCCATCCACAAGTAATCGCCAAACTATTGCAATGTGTGATTTTCATCTCACAATAGACCATGATGGAGCTTCATGCCCCGAGATGACTAGGTTTATGTAGATGAATCAGACTAGTGAAAAGATTGAAGAATATATTGAAGATGAAACTGATCAGCAGTTTGGTCCATCTACAGTTAACTTTTTAGAATATGAGTCTGACGAAGAAGATGAGAAAGACAGTGACATAAATAATCATTCTTGTAATGTTTTCACAAAGAATTGGCACCAGAAGCTCGAGGAAAAAGCTAAACCTGCTACAAAAGATAAAGAAGCAGAGGATATTCCTAAGCGAATCCTATCCAAGAAGCAAAGCAAAGAAGAACCAGGATTGTCAAGCAAAGCTAAAAAAGGTGTTGATCACAGGGAACCTTCTCTTGAAGATTCTTTTGATTTTATAGAACAGTGTAAAAAGACCAAGGTGCAAATTTCTCAATTTGAGTATCTCAAGAAGAACTCGCAGCAGTTGGACAAATCGGTGCATTGTATCAAAAAGGATCTCAAGTAGTCTCATTCAGATGTACATCAAGAATCGGGTGAGATCCTTTATTATAATGATCAAGAGGGGTCTATTTCAAAGGAATCATCCCCTGTAGCCACCTCCTTTTTTGATAAGCCAAATCCTTTCTATATATCTTTGTATATAGCCGTTTATAAGTTAAGCAAATTGCATCATTGATTTTGGTGCATCCGACAATGTAATGCCTTCTAAAGTTGCTCATGCATTAGGCTTGTCTTTGAACAAACCAACCGGTAAAGTGTTTTCAATGGAGTCTAAACAAGTTACCCTTGTTGGACAGATCAAAGACGCTCACCCTCAAAAGAAGTTGAAACTCAATATTTTGGTTGCCGATATCCCAACAAGTTATGGTATGCTCTTAAGTCGTAGTTTTTGTAAATACCTGGGTGGTGAAATTCAGTTAGATTGGTTCCATGCCTTGATTCCTCTTGGCAACAAGAAAGTCAGATTAGACCTTGAGCCTAAGGCAAAGTATACAGTCCTCAAGTCTGATGATCCAAGAGCAGAGATATTGTATGTTGAAACCGGCTTGGGTACTTATATGTTATCATCAAAAGAGGAAAATATTCCTGAAATCCTAGTTTCGGATATATCTTCGGAACTTTGGAGAATGCAATTTGACAGAAGTTCTTCATCTTCCCGTTCAGGCGCGGGAGTGGTGTTGAGTTCCCCTCTAGATGAAAAGTTTCCTAAAGCTTACAAGCTCGCATTTGATACTACAAACAATACCGCAGAGTATGAGGCTCTTCTCTTAGGGATGGATTTTGCCAAGGAGAAAGGGATCAAAAAATTGCAAGTCATGGGAGACGCTGAATTAATTGTTAACCAAGTGAAGAATAGATACCAAAGCGAGAACAGGAGGCTGAAGTCATATCGAAATAAAGTGTGGGATGAGATTGAAGGTTTTGACGCTTTTTCCATACAAGCCATTCCAAGAGAGTAGAATACAAAGGCGGATTCTCTTGCTGTCTCAGCCTCTTTATTACTTCCTCATCTTGAGTTTGTTAAGGCTGTTTATATAGTAGAGATGATCTATCGGCCCAGTGTGCCAGATAATAATTAGAATTGGCAAGTCTTTGATGATGACAAACACATCGTCTCGTTCTTGGAGGGGAGCGAAACTTTTTCCAATTTGTCTATTGATGAGAATCAACCTTCTACAAGTCTGCAGACTACTAAAGAAGAGGAAAAAGAACCTGAAATTTTGCAACTTAAAGGCAATACCATTCCTAAAGGCTTGGTTTCTCTTGAAAGTTTGTTTGGCAAGCATGATCAATTTGTAAAGAAGAAAGATGAACAAAAGCCCTCGGGATCTTCAGATGTTGAGAAGGTGAACATAGGTTTTGAAGATGATCCCAAGTTGTTTTGATTGGAAAATGCCTTACTCGCAAGGAGAGGAAGATACTCATTGATTTATTGACAAGATATATTGATGTCTTTGCCTAGTGCTATGATGATTTTAAAGAGTTTATGAATGGCGAATTCAAGCATCATATTTCTCTCAAACCTAATTCAACTCCATTCAGGCAAAAGCAAAGGCAATTCAATCCAAAGACAACGGATGCTATTTTTGTAGAAGTGGATTAATGTTGAAGGCTAAAATAATTTATCCAATTCACCATTCCACGTGGGTTGCAAACATAGTTCCTATCAGAAAGAAGAATGGTGAGATCAAAATTTGTGTTGATTTTCGCAACCTAAATCAAGAATCCCTCAAGGATAACTATCCTCTTCCAGTTATGGATCATCTTCTTTAAACTGTTTCTGGATCTGAGATGATGTCCATGCTTGATGGTTTTTCTGGTTACAATCAAATCAGTGTGGATCAAGAGGATCAGCATAAGACCGCCTTTACCACCCCGTGGGGAACTTTTGCCTACAACCGAATGCCTTTCGGTTTGATTAACGCCGGTGCCACTTTTTAGTGTGCGATGGATCTCTCTTTTGGTGGCTTAAGAAACAAAATTATTGTTGTCTACTTGGATGACTTGACTGTCTTTTCCAAGAAACGAGAGGAGCACGCTTATCATCTGGAGTGTGTGTTGCAGCAATGTAGGCAACAAGGAATTTCCTTGAATTCGAAGAAATCAATATTTGGAGTGATCAAAGGAAAATTGTTGGGTCACATTGTTTCAAAGGAAGGTATTCACATTGACCCTGAGCAAGTCAAAGCTATTCGACAGTTGCCGTTACCTTCTAGCAAGCGTGGAGTTCGCTCGTTCTTTGGTCAAATCAATTTCATAAGAAAGTTCGTCCTAGATTTTTCTAAGATTACAAAATCAATTGTCGAGATGATGAAAGGTGATGTGACATTCAAATGGTCAGATGAAGGAAAGAGAGCATTCAATCAAATCAAGTCAGCTATAGTAGATGCGCCTACGTTGATGTATCCGGATTTCAACAAAGATTTTTATATTTATTGTTATGCTTTGGATTCTACATTGTCCGCAATCTTGACTCAACATCATAATGATAATGCCGAAGCACCAATTGCTTTCATGAGCATTCCTTTGAAGAAGCATGAGCTGAAATATTCTCTGGTTGAAAAGCAAGCCTATGCAGTGGTGAAGGCTATGAAGTAGTTCCGCTTCTATGTTTTGATTTCTCACTCTAATGTATATGTTCCAGATTTTGCAGTGAAGATGATCCTCACCCAACAAGAAATTGGAATCGCGAAGGTTCAGGTTGATGATATTGGCATCAAACCTACTAAGCTTCTTGGATCGCGAAGGTTCAGGTTGATGATATTGGCATCAAACCTACTAAGCTTGTTTGAGGACGAGGGTTATGCAAGTTGATGGCCGAAAACACTTCAGGAGGAGAGGTTACTCGAGTCCGAATTGCCATTAGTCTTGTTCGTCAGCACCACAGATGATTGGTTCTCTAATATAGCAGACTTCCTCACTTATGGAGAGTGCCCAACTCACCTCACCCCTAAGGAGAAAAGGACCATCAAGTTGAAGGCGACCAAATATATTATCTGGGGTGATGTCCTATACAAAAGGGGAATTGATGGTACTTTTCTAAGGTGCGTGGATAAAGAACAGAGAGAGAAGCTTCTTCAGTTCTTCCATAATGAAGCATGTGGTGGACATTTCTCTTCTTTGGTGACAGTGTTCAAAATATTGAGAAATTGCTACTATTGGCCTGGGATGTTCAAGGACGTCGATGAGTGGGTGAAGAAATGCGATAGATGCCAACAATTTAAAGGGAAAATACAGCTTGCTGCTCTACCATTGAAGCCGATGATCATCGAAGAGTTGTTCCAGCAATGGGGTTTGGATTTCATTGGCCCTATTCATCCCCATTCCAGTGCAAATCACATTCACATCTTGGTAGCTACAGACTATTTCACTAAGTGGGTTGAGGCTGTTCCAATAAAGCAAACAACGTCAGAGGTAGTTTGTGATTTTATCAAGCAAAACATCTTGGTGAGGTTTGGAGTCCCGCATAAGACTGTCATCGACAATGCTACCAATTTCTCTTCTCATGAAATATCAGTATTTTGTTACAAGTATGGAATCATGCTCTCTCATGCATCCGACTATTACCCTCAGGGAAATGGTCAAGCCGAAGCCAGCAATAAGAATATCATTTCCATTATCCGAAAGTTAGTTGATGAAAACCGGAGAACATGGCATAAACATCTGTATGAGGCACTTGGGCTGATTGTACCACAAAGAAAAGGGCTATCGGGTTATCTCCTTTTGAAATAGTTTTTGGTACAGAGGCAAGGTTGCCTATTCCTTTGGAGTTAGCTTTTCTCAAGTTACAAGAAGTTTCTGAGAATTATGAATTTTAAGATGCATTAGAAAAGCGAGTGTCGTACTTGACCAAGATGGAGGAGCAGAGGGAAGCAGTAGTGGATAGAATCAGAGAAAACCAAATGTGAGTTAAAGAATTGTTTGACAAGAAAGCAAGAGAAAGATCATTTCAGGTTGGCGATCTAGTTTGTTATGGGATAAGCGGAGAGAGCCAAAGGGAATGCATGGTAAGTTTGACTCCCTTTGGAGAGGGCCTTTTCAAATCAGACAAGTTTGCGGTGAAAATTCATTCTACTTGGCCTATATGGATGGACCACACTTGCCCCTTCCTTATAGCGGGCAACATTTGAAACTCTATAATCAGTAGGGCGGATTGTCCTCCGTCCATGTACATAGGTTAAATAGGTGTTTGTCCTTGTCCCAGTTTTGGTTTGTTGTGGAGGTCTTCTTTCCTCCATGTTTTTGTCCATTTGGTCCTTCGCATGTCTTAGTCTTTTGTTCCTCATGACTTTGTGCCCAATGGATAGTGCACTAGCTTGCGAAACCAGAGATTTTGGGTTCGTCCTGCGTCCTTTGCAGTCCTTGTCCCCAATTAGAGCCAGCTGTTGCCCCATATTTGAAATGCCCAAAATTTGAACTTCACATTGGTCTCAATGTTGTATGAAGGCTCAATTATGTGTCTCTGCGAAATGAGTGAGCATGTGATCCAAGGTTGTCATTCTTAACCTACATTGTCGTCAATCATAAAAATGTCAGTCAAAATGTGAAAAATGGATGAGTTTTGAAAATTACAAGAATTGAGGGAAATCGTTTTGTGAACATGTCCTAAGCATCATTTTGTGCCATATGACCAATTTTTGCCTGAACCCAGTTCACAGTTTGCTATATTTTAAATTTTCAAATTTTGATGTCCCTCGCTCTAAAACAATTAAAATCCCTCACCCTAGGTTTCGTCATGAGGACTAAATGATGGTATATGCTCATTTTCCTACCTTGAAGGCATGTTTCGAATTTCAGAGCCTAACTCCTTACCAATTGAAAGTTGTGGTCATTTTTCCTAATCCAAGGCATTAAAGTCTAATAGGAAATATTTGAATTATTCTTTTGAAAATAATTCAAATATTTTAAATTGTTTTCAATATATTTCCCATTTTGCTCTTTTTGAGAGGAAGAGCAATCAAAAGTCTTTATGTAGGTTCTGATGGAGTAGTTGCAAGTGATCCTTTGCTCAATGCCCTTTGTTGCTCAAAAATTTCATATTTCTAACCTCCAAGGTTAAAAATGCTCAAAAAGTGAGCAATCCTAAGCCGTTGCTTTGAAAAGTCCAAATCCCAACTTCTAAAAGGTTAAGATTGCTCAAACTTTGAGCAAATCTAACCTTAGGCTCAATTGCTTGGATTTCCTAACTTTTCAACCTAAATTGGTTAAAGGGTTTTAAAAGTTTTTTTTTTCAAGAAGCTTGTAACAGTTTTTTTTTCAAGAATCTTCAGAGGGTTGGAGAGCAAGCAGCCATGGTAACAATGCATTGGCATCCATTAAAGTATGATGGAAAGGGGTTTTTTGTCTAATATCATAGTTGGAAATGGATGCAGAAAAGAGGTGTGTGAGCTATTAAATAAGAATGCCTCATACAAATGTGTTCTCATAACATGTTATGCTCACAGAGAATGCACACAACAAACTTGTTGAGAAGATTTTATAAACTTTTCAAGAAAATGCATTTGGCTGTGTAAAGCCAGAATCCTCACCACTTTCACTAACATGCTTTCGGGAACAGAGATATGCATCTATCAAAGTATACAGAAGATGAAAGTACAGATTGACAAAGTGTCCTAAAGAGAAATAATTTAATGGAATTCGATGATTGTTGGATATTTGTGAAATTTATTCGATGAAAAGACTTTAGAAATTGTCAATATATTGTAGTTTGCAGGTGTAAAGACTAAATCCACTTGCCCATGACCTCCATTGGTGACTTGCACAGCTTGTAGTTGATTTGTTTGACAAAATGCCTCATGGAGAATGGAATGATCACAGGAAAAGCATAGATTGGATTTATTGAATCAAGTTTTAGAGGTCTTTTAAGCAAATACAGTTAACATGAATAAGGTCGAGTTCTTCCTGGTCATGCCAATATGGATTCTTTGGAACAGAGTATGTGCACCCATCAAAGCACAATTAATAGAGGTTTTATAGTTAAAAACGCTCTGGTAGAAATGCATGCAAAATGTGGAGTCTTCGGCAATGCCTCTGATTTGTTTGACACAATGCCTCAAAATGATATCACCTCAAGTAATCTAATGATTTCAGACTGTGCATAAAAGAATTTTGTTGAAAAAGCCTTAGTAACTTCCAAGCTGATACAATTCGAAGGCTTGAATTGTGAATTGTTTGACAGAGTACCTCAAAGAGATGCCAAAGGAATGACATTAAATGGTTGTAGAATGTGCACAAAATAGATTTGGCAAGGAATCTCTCAAAATTCATGATTTGATAAAGCGCTCTCATACATACTAAAATTGTGAGATTTCTTTGTATTTTGATCCTCATGCCCACAGTGGCTATCTCGAAGGCACCAAAAATATTATTAATATGAAGTCATTTTAGACATGTGGTGGTCATATGGATGTGTTTTCATAGTACCTGTGGATTGTATATGAATAGAGGCTGCATATTTTTGATGATATTGCTTATCGAGTTGGATGGCAGGCCATTAAATGACAAATGTTTTAGTAAGAGACGAATTGCGCTTTCATCCCTATGCAGAAATGAGAGATATGCGTTAAAAAAAAATGTGGTATGATAAACAAAGCAAAGGACTTGTTTAACAAAATGCCTTAAAGAAATGGAGTCTCATGCAAGGCAACAATAGTGAGGTATAAACGAGATAACCTTTGCTAAAAAGGCTTTACAAAATTTCAATCAAATGCAATCGGCAGGGGTAATTTTGAATTCCACATTGTTTGACAAATAGCGTGCAGACCTTCATCAAAGTATGGCAGAATACCTCGGAGAGATTCCAACTCGTGAATAAAATGATTACAAGTGAATCTGGTAAAAATTAGTTAAGCATAATGAAGTATAAATATTTGGGACATGATTACGCACCCATTCTCAAATGTACGTTTCCAGACATTGGTTATATAAAATTGGGAAATGTAAACCTTCTGGATTTTTGGAAATCTATGGAAAAGAAGGACAAAACTTTGACAACTCAGAGGTTGTTAGACAGTGGATTGGGACACGTGGCAGGGTACCCCACATTAGTCCAATGCTCAGAATTAGTTTTGGAATGCATGAAAGCATTTAATCCGGAGACAAAAGAAATTAGGATAGTAGAAGGTAATGTGGTGGCTAAACTTGTTCCAATCTCTATTGCCATAGTATTCAGATTGCCTTTCAGAGACCAATTCACAGAGGTAGACAGAGAGTATGCAGATGGTTATTTTGTCAATAATGAAGCCCAGTGTTTGAATAATATAGCTAGAAAATGGTTGGCAAAACCAAGAAGAGGGAAAACACAACCTCCTAAGATAATACACAGGTCTCTGTTGATGGAGGATATAGCAAGCATGGTTATATTCTTGAACTGGGTCACGGGAAAAGAGGATTCAAATGACTTGGAGGGGTGGATGTTTTTGTTCATCAATATCATCTGTGAAGGCATATAGTTTATTAATTGGGTTGAGATTATTAGTAATAATCTTTGCGATCAGCTACTCAAATTGGGAAAGAATTATAATTTCTATATGACATCATATCTCTTTTACGTCATTGTTGGGAAGAAAAAATGGCCAGGGTTGAATGTTGAAGGCATTTATAATGATGCAACTCAGATTTACAATTATAATCCGCAGCTGCAGTTGGAGGAAAGCTATCATTCCTTCAGGCGGGTTAATGATGCCTTTACTATGTTAACAGTAATAGAACTACAAGGTAATATTGGACTCAGAATTTCTCCAGAAGCAACAACATTGGTACAGAAGTATGGTAGTTACTTCATACAGTTTCCGAAGTTCACATACATCCGGATAGGACGTTATGATGGCTGCCCTCTCATGTTGCCAAGGTTTGTAGAAGATAAGTTGATCCTCATTGAGGTGTGCAGGCAAATTGCACAGGTCAATAAAATTTGCCGGAATAAAAGGAAAAGCATTATCTCTTTTCCCATTGGAGTCCGTTATTACAGCTGTGAGAGCCACTCAGATGCTCAAAGTATTGAGAGGTCTATATTAAAGATTCACCTGTACCCTTATGATATGAGGTTTCCTTTTGATAGCAAAGGATATGCTGCAACAGAGTTGGAACTTGGTGCCGGATTTGAGCACTTTCCTAATATAGAGGATTTCTGGCAAGACTATGAAGATGATTTTGAGGTACGAAAAAGGGATTGGATGAGGCTCACTGTCAAGCAAATAGTTGATTACAAAATTGAAATAAATGTGAATGGCATTGGTGATGATGAATCTGATTTGATAGATGTTTTTTATTTTGAGAGGATTTAGCTTCGTCCTCTTCCACCCATAAATTGGTCACTTTCAGAGATAAGAAGCATCCAGGAAAGATCAGCTTATGTGGTTCGAAGAACACTCGAATGGGTTAAAAGTAAGAGGATTGAGGCTACAACAACCAGACCTTCACATAAAGGTAATACTTCAAAAGATAGAAGTGGTGCACAAGGAAGTTCTTCTCTTCCAACTATGAGTCTACACCAAAATATATCCAAGGGAGGTGATGATGAAGAAGATTCAGAAAAAGGAAAGGATCTTGCAAAGGCATGTGAAGTTAGTTCTGTCATTAAGAAAAAGAGGTCAAAGACAAAAGGAAAGACAATGAATCTTGCCTAGGAGCTAGAAGCCGAGTTAGAATGTATTTCACCTCAACATCCTCTCAGCATGGATAATCAGCAAATTCCCTATGTCTCACCTTCTATCATTATTTCATCACCACAACATGATGATTTTGCCATGAATCATGTCCATACTGAAGTTCAATCTCCACTCTTTCCAAACAATCAAACATCTTTAACCTCGACATTTGTGAATAATCAAGAATCATTGCCATCATCTTCATCATTTTGGTTATAGCAGAGCTTACAGAATAAGAAGAGAACTGTTCAGTTGATAGCTCCTAGTTTTGATGCAGTTGCAAATGCACTTCACAGGACAGCCAAACCCAAGAAAACAAAAGTTGCATCCAGATTGGAAATTAGTCCTTAATCATGAAATTTATGTGTTGGGGTAGCCCAGACTATTGTTGAAAAAGATGTAAGTGAAGCTAGTGAGGCAGATTTTAATGTGACACGGGTTGATCTAGGACCTACAACACATGAGGGAGCTGTTCAAAATTTTCAAATTTCTGCAGCTATTCTTGTTGACAAAGCAAACAAAGATAAGGAAACAAAGGATCAGCTAAAGCAACAGGTACAGGTTCTCTCATCCTATATCAAATCCATTGTGGATTCTTCAGATGCACAGTTGGAGTTAGCATCAACTTTGGCATTAATGCATGCTGAAGGAATTATTGAAAAGAAGGTGATTGAAGATATACATAAATGCAGGAGACACAGTAAAATGGTAGAGAAATGGATTAATCAAATGAAGTCAGAGACATTAGACTTCATTGAAAAAGCCAAGGATGTTCACATGAAACTTGATGCACATGAACAAGAAATTGCTATAGAATTGAAGAATGCCAAAGAACAAGAAATGTCTTGGCAGGATACTTTGAAAGAATTCCAAAGAATAGCTAAAACAGATATGGATGCACTCATTGCTGAGAAAGTCTTCTCTCATAAAGAAGAAAATCAATCAAGTACATGGTGCAAGAGTATAAGTTGGAAATTGGAGAATATCAAACAATGCCGTGAATATCAAAAACTCTTGTTAACTTGTGAGCAAACAAAAATGAAGGTAATAGAGGACACAATGAACATTATTGGTGATATATCAGTAAAGGAACAATTTCAGCAAATGGACAGTCAAGTGCTCTTAAGCAAATTTCATGATAGAATCAATACCGAGTTAGCAGATGTGCAGGTTTCAAATGCAGATAAAATGAAGAGACTCAGTGTTATTTCAGTTGCTTTAGATGCTTGTGACATGCCTTCATATTATCATGATTTGATTGACATTCAGGATGGCCAAGCTACCGTCAAATTGAAGATGAACAATGTGATCATTCCCAGATACAAGTTCATGGTAGATGCTCTCAAAGCATACAGGTTGTTCAAGTCCAAAACACCAGTTCAACAGGATCCAGTAATCAACCAACATGCTTCTTTGTGATATTGAGAATTAATATCATGCTTTCATCTTTGTATATTCTCTTTTGTTATGTTTTGATTAGTTAGTCTCAAGTATTATTTTCAATCTTATTGTTATAAATTGAGATTTTCCATCTCATGGAGTCAAAGGTTAGAAAGTTGACTTTTTCTACGCATAAATGTTTAAGTTTTTAACTCATTGTAATTTGGGCAGAAAAGAGTTAGTTACTAACTTAGGATTGAAGTTGATTATGAGGTAGTTACTCATGAGATGTTATAAATAGTGGAAAGATAGATTGTTAAAGGACTTTTTGGACTTTGTGAGTTTTGGGACAGCTAAAATTTTGGATTGTATAACTCCATCTTTTGAATACAAAGCAAATCGGAAGTGTTTCCATGATTGTCAAGTATTCATTTGCTCAAATGTTATGTAACTATCATGCGATATTGAAATAACAAGTTTGTAAATTACTTTCCTAGTTTCATGAAGACAATGGTCATATGACATTATAGACTTCTTTGGTATCTTTGGGGTATATAGGTGTCATGCAAATTTCAATGCCTCATTTCACCATCTTCTTATGCGTAGTCTAGAGTTGATAGTGATAAGGTTAGAAAATAAAAATCGTATGTTTGTTGTGTAGTTCTCTTCTAAGATCTTTTATAGTTAGTTTCCCCTTTCCCTTTTCAAGTTAACTTTATTCGAAAATACAAATACCCCTATCATACAAGGGAGCTGCCCCTCTCAAAACGCAGAGGAAGATCGTATCCAAAGAACGATCTATCCAACTGTTGGGAACCTTTTCTTTGTCACTCCTCCATTGGGCACATAGTAGAACATTTTGAAGTGACGGATCTGTTTACCAACACTTAAGTTGAAGGCACTGACTTTTTTATTTTATATAAGTTTTTCAAATAAGCTCTCAATCATGATCAGGTGGCTGTAGAGTCATGAGTGTCTACATCAAGCGATCTCGGCTACCTTAAAAATGTCAAAGTTCCAGGAATGGGCTTACAAAGACTACCCTCCAAAAAATAGTCGTTAACTTCCAAATTTAGAACATCGCGAATAAGGAAGTCCAAAAAACTGTTACTTTACACACATAAACAGGGCTTGTGGTCAAAACACAGCAACACTAGCAGAAAAATTAGTGGTGCCATTGATACCAATGAGGAAAAGAGTGTCATTCCTCATCATGTAGTTGTCCATTCATGCATCTGAAGTGTTCTGCTATGGTCTGAATGCCCTCTGACTCTGTTTATCCTGTTTTGCTTGAGCTTTGACCATGTCATTCAAAGCTTACGTAAAACAGTATTCAGCTGCCTCCAAACCGTCTTCAATCTTTCTGCATATCTGGTTGTGGAAGGCAGGCATACCATATGCCCCTCTGCCTGCAGTTTTGCCAATAATGGTACTCACTGCCCTGCTGACACCACCAGTAACTTTTCTGTGCATTCTTTAGAGGGACTTTTAATGTTTTATAACCAATTCTTGACCGTAGATCCAATTTTAGCATGACTATGGCCTCAGACTGAAGTTGAGTCTCACATGTTACTTAATGTGCTGCAGTGTGAGTTTTGCCCATATAATCACAACACTCATGGCCATTCTCCTCTCCATTAGAGTCCATGGCTTCAATTCTTTCATTAGGAACAAGTAAAATCATGGGGTCCAGCTCTAAGTAAGAGACATTTCCCATAACAGAGTCAAGTGAATCAAAGCTTGTCAAATGGACAGAGCACTACGGATTGCTCCTGTGCTTGCTAACCAAATGAAAAGGAATGAAAGAATCTAGTGATAAATATAACAACAAACTTTCATATCCTTGGTTGTCCTCTTCGTGTGATGGTTGTTCTCCTCTCCATTAGAGTCCATGGCTTCAATTTTTTCATTAGGAACAAGTAAAATTGTGGACTCCAACTCTAAGTAAGACACATTTCCCATAACAGAGTCAACTGAATCAAAGCTTGTCAAATAGATAGAGCATTATGGATTGCTCATGTGCTTGCTAACTAAATGAAAAGGAATGAAGGAATCTACTGATAAATATAACTACTTACTTTCATATCCTTGATTGTCCTCTGCATGTGATGGCTATTCTTCTCTCCATTAGAGTCCATGGCTTCAATTTAATAATTAGAAACAAGTAAAATTGTGGAGTTCAACTCTAAGTAAGACACATTTCCCATAATAGAGTCAAGTGAATCAAAGCTTGTCAAATGGATAGAGCACTACGGATTGGTCTTGTGCTTGCCAACCAAATGAAAAGGAATGAAGGAATCTAGTGATAAATACAACAACTTAATTTCATATCCTTGATTGTCCTCTTCATGTGATGCCCCCAAAAGCCTCCTCATCCTTGATGTGATGCCCCCCCAAAGCCTCCTCATCCTTAATGTGATGCCCATGGCTGATTTAGGCCTTTGATAGAATATTCAACAAGAAATTCAAATGATCGTGATGATTGGAAACGTTACATGTGAACCAGTTGATCGAGTTACAAAGTCAAAGCCAGAAGCTAGGGCAGAGCCTGCAGAAGCTAGGGCGAGTTACCTTGACCTAGTAGCAGAGCCAGATGGAAGTGCACTATCGCTTAGTCATAACTGTAAACACCTGGGCTTATTACTGATCGTACCAAGAGATAGAATGGGGTTATGACCGTACCAAGGGATAAGCTTATACTAGAAGCCCAAGCGCTAAGGAGTGACCTACCCAAGAAGCGGGCTCGGACCATACTGAAATAAGTGGAGTTATTATGAAAGGCAGTGCCCTACAAGGTTTCTCGGACTGGGCCGACACTTGATAGAGACGACACAAGGCAGTGTGGCTTATTTCCACCAGCCCCTTACCAATAGCACCAGTAGAGGTGGGGTTAGGACTGACCGCATAGAGGCAGCTTACCGAACGATCACATTCATGGGATACTCGTATAGGAGATGACCATGCTAGTGCATTGTAATCAAAGGAAGGATGATCTCCTGTAGAGGCTGAGAGCGGAGGAGGATCTACCAGTGTACCTGTATGTGTACCTACATAATAAGGTTTAAAACAACCGGGACAACATAATTTTTCAAAGAAATTAAAGAAAATGTTTATAGAAATGACCTCCTAACGAAGAATGAGGGATGGAAACAAGCAGGGAAGGAAGCACAACCACCAATACTCATCTTACCTACCCAACCTTACCTACCTTAACACCACCTACACTTACACCTACACTTGCACCTACACAACTCTTTCTATTTAAGCAACTCATAAGCAACTCATATCGACAGCTATCTATGTGATGCTGGTCTATATTAAAGGTAATTTGAATCAATTATCTTGATGTGTCAGGGCTCTAAGCATTAAACTTCTCCAACTTTCTTGGTAACCCCCTACCTTATTTTGTTAGTATATGTTAGATGGTGTATGAGTGGAATGCCTACATGGCAGGTCCATGTGAGCAAGGCATTGTGCCTTTGGAGTATCCAACAAAGCATTAAGTTACGTTAGGGGTTGACATGGTATTCTACATGATGATTAAGTCTTGCTCAAGCAACAACCAATATGTGCAACCGTGGTTTTTCAAATTTTTATGCTTGCCTAGGTTAATCACATTCTTTTGCATTCCCACTTGAACAATATTGGGTTCATAAGACACTATTTCCTTCCCTTGATGAGACCATGGGAGCTTAGTTTTCGCATAGTTCTTTAAGCAATACTAGAATTCTTGATTTTTCCTTGTGTGAATTCTCTAAATTTGAAATAAGGTAAAAGGGCATAGGGTGCTTGTTCAAAGACTTCCAAATTATCTGATCGAATGCTTGATCTAGATCAAATTTTTCTTAGAACATCGCTCATGCTGTATTAAGGCCTTCCAAATCTTATTTTCTATACAAACCAACATTGGTTGTCTCCCTCTTGATTGACACTCCTTGGATGCCTATTCTCACCTTCCCCATGCAAAGAGGTTAATTAATACACTTATAAAGAAAGGGTTGAGGATGTGACTTGGTTCTCTCTTATTATCTGATCCAATGCTTGACCTAGATCAAATTTTTCTTAGAACATTTCTCATGCTGTATTAAGGCCTTCCAAATCCTATTTTCTATACAAACCAACATTGGTTGTCTCCCTCTTGATTGACACTCCTTGGATGCCTATTCTCACCTTTCCCATACAAAGAGGTTAATTAATACACTTATTAAGAAAGGGTTGAGGATGTGACTTGGTTCTCTCTTGCTAGACCTTTCAGCCCAAGTTGTTTTTTTGTGGAGAATATTTCTTACATAATGTTGATGGTCTTATTGTTCACGATCCATGTGATAGTGGAAGATTTTTGACTAGTGTTACCATCCAATGAAATTGTCTACTTATCAACATCCAAAGCTTTTGGGGTCATAATGAGATTTCTTTCTTGACATCAGTTGATTCCAGCCACGTACTGTTTGAAACATTATCTTGGGAGTCAATGCTTGAGTTCAAAGGTAGCAACACACAAAGATCAGATGATAAAATATGAACTGTTCCAACTTCTGTGACAAAATTTGTGCATTATACTGGTCCAAAAGGGTTTCTGTTTAACTTATATTTCACAATTTTCATTTTATAATGGTGCATATATTTCTGCAAATTTGTACAAAAACTGAGCCAGATAATACAACTAATGTTATTTTAGTTCTAATCTTTATGTTCATGAGGATGGTGTTGTTTCATTCATGAACATTGTTCATTGTCTTTCTTGTTGTGAATAGCACCAATGTAATTTGAAAATAATAGTATAAAGTTTGTAAGTTGTTGAATCGGGTACGAGTATGTGGGTGTGGTACCTCGGAACGGAATTTTTTTTGGGGCGTTGGGTACGTTTAGGAATGGGCGTACACAAAACACATAAAAATCATGAATATATACAAATCTAAAAATAAGAATGAAACTCAAAATACCATACCAATCAAATCTAAATATATATTAATAATACTTAATAAAATTGTACTTGGTGTGCTTTACATTTATTAATAATACTTAATAAATATAAATATTATTAAAAAATGATTTAGAAATAAAATTGTTTAGACAAAAGTATACATATTTTATAAAAAGATAACTAGAAAAGTTAAACTACTTAAAAATTAAAGTATTATTTAATAAATGTTTCTAATTTCCATATAAAAATAAGATGAGATTGTATAAATTTAACTATTAAAACATAAAAATTAAAGTATTTATTAATTAAATGTTTCTAATTTACATATAAAAATAAGATGAGATTGTGTAAATTTAAAAGTTAAAACATAAAAATTAGAGTATTTATTTGATAAATGTTTCTTATTTAAATATATTAAATATTAAACGTAAAAGATTAAAATATCAAAACATAAGAGAACAGAATGGAGGATATGAGCAACACAAAAACGAGTTGCTAATTTTTTTTTTTGGCTACTCGTGACACAAAAACAATGAAAAATATTGGCACTCTTTCCAAAATTGACTAAGGTTTTTTCACCAAAAAAATAAATACAAAACATGAAAATTGCATCAAGTGCTGGAATTGCATCGGATTCCATGAGAAAATGCCTTGTCAACACCAGAAATGGGTCGGAATCTTGTTGCAGATTGAAAAAAGTTTCAAGCTGCACAGATGTGAACCCTGTTTTGATTTCGTAGTGTTTATTAACCATACCTGATTCTGGGATGTATTGTACCTAGAATTGGAGGAGGAAATGGCTGATTTGGCAATATAGGTATAAACCTATATTTCCAGCTTGGGTTTGGGTTTTTTTCCATTTTTGTTTTACTTGGTCTGGTACGGCTAGGTTCAACCATAAAATATATATAATATTAATAATCATAATCTGCACACAATGTACAACATTAAATCGAAAATTGAAAACACAACTGATAATTCAATATCAAATTATCAATTATGAAATAATAAATGCTTTTTTTTGATATATTAAGTAAAGATTCTATTGAGCTCCTCTCTTGAAAGTAAAATTAATATAAATAAAACAAGTATAACCAGTAAAAATCAACAAAAGTAAGGGGCTGCAAAATCCAAGCAAGTTTGTTTGAAGAAAGGCAACTAGAAATAAAGCCCTGAAAATAGCTATGACTAAGATCCTACAAACAAAGCTAAATGGTGGTGTCCTCTTTGGAGGAAGCCAAGACATCCGATCTTCTACCATACTCCTACTTGCCCTTGTTAGTCCACCCTTTGCAATTGTAGAGAGGTGATATGCACACCATTTCTGTAAGCATCCCTTCTGCAACTTTCAAATAATTTATACAAATAGCCAAATGTTGGCAATTCAAAGCAAGCCCTGCATGTTTCTTGGCCAAGGATTTAGAAAATACCTTAAGTTGCTCCAACTTCGTTGAAAGATGAGAACCCACAACAACACCACCTTCGCAATCTTCTCCCACGCTATTTCCGAGCATGACTAGATTGTGACTAGGGATCAATTGGCTCAAATTCCATTGCTGTACAGCCTTATCAGGAACTCTTTCCTGCAATTTGTTTACAAAATCTTCATCGATTGAGGCATGGTATGCTGCAACCCTGAATTGCACAACACATCTGCTCTAACAATATCCTTAGTCAAGTGTAGGTTTGAATATTAGGAATACTACATTGTTCCAAAATGTCTGTTAGATACTGCACCTTGATATGATGTATCCCTCCTGATTCCACCATTTTTTGCCACCAAAATCCATTTTCGAACCATCAAAACCTGTAGAAGAAAGATAGACTGCAAACTTGCAAAAGTGGCTTTCATAGGGAAATGCCTTGGTGAAAATTAACAGGGGTTGCTGCACAAGCGAAGAATGGTTATGTGACCTGCCAAGAACTCAAAGGAGCAGGAAATAATTCCCAAACATGCGAGGTGCCATGGCTTTCTCATTCAATAAATTTATGATTGCTTTCTATTCACATGTTGATGATCTAAAGTATAGGATGATTAGATCAATCTCCACAAATGCATTATTATTTGAAAACAGGATCAAGTCCCACTCATTCAGAAGGACATTGATCTTTGACGAGAAGGGGTACATTCCCACTACATTGCCTTCTATGAGGCAATGATCGAACTCAATATGAATGAAATTGGCCTTGAGAAGAAAACTTTTATGTATTATCCAATGTTGCTGAATCCGCCAAATTTTCTGCTGAATTCAGGTATGATACATCCCAGAATCAAGTAGATTAAAAACCCCTATGAAATTGACCAAGGTTCGTGTTTGTGTAGCCTATTTTTTTCCCATCCGCGAGAAGATTCCGATCAGATTTTGAAGTTGATGTGATTTTTTTCATGGAATTTGTCGCAACTTAGTGCGATATTGTGTTAAATCTGTTTTTTAAAAAAAGTGAAAAACCCTATTTAGCTTCGAAAAGAGTGCAAAAAACCGACATCGTTTTCCATTGTTTTTTGTGTTGCGAAAGGTGAAAATAAACTTGTGGCTTGTTCTTGCATTGCTCATCCTTCGTCCTACATTCCCTTATGTTTTGGAGTTTGATATTTGACATTATTTGTAGATCTTTATCTTATTTTTAATATTAAAATTTAAAGTCACCAATTATAATTTTATTAGTTTTACTTTTATTAATATATATTTTAGATTTGATTAATGTGGTATTTTGACTTTGATTCTTAATTGCATATTTGTATATATTAATGAACTTTATATGTATTTTGACAACCCTACCCAAGCATACCCAATCCTTCAAATGTTTTTTGCCATATTGAGGTACCATACCCATGTACCTGTGCTTGTACCCAATTTGACAACCTAGAATAATACTTTTTAATTTTCAATCTTGTAAAATTTTTCTTCAGATCATTGATAATCAATAAGGATTCTCCTTTGACTTCTAGACTTTTGTAATAGGAAGTGTTACCGACTTGATCCCTTTCACTATTGCCAACACTGTAGCTTCATTATTCGTTTTGAATCCAAGAAAGAAAGAGGACTCTTTGACAAAATTGCCATTTGCCAATCTGGAAGCAATATCTGCACCACATAGGCCAAATTCCCTTTGGCAGCTCCATCAAAATCCATCTTAACATTCCAAATTTTTGGAGCTATCCAATGTGCATTGTTACAACAAAGTTTTTTTTCGATTACCCTATTAATGAGGAAGTCAAATTGTAAATGTTTAATATGAGTCAAAATTGTTTACTTTATATTAGTTCATTTGTATATCAAAAAACAATACAAATCAATAATCATTATATTGCTATTCGTTGAAAGCATTAATGTCATTAGTTGGTTGAGGTTTGTTAGAACCACAAGCAGCCCCACTGCCACTCACATTAGCTACACCACAGAACGCCTTTGTGGCAGTCTTGTGCCCTTCATCATGTTTCAGGTTGATGAAGGTTGTGCAACATAAGCATCCAAATCAGGATACTTAGGGGTTACATTTCGATGCCTCGTGGCTTCCTCCTTGTAGTTGATTTGCTTGTGTGAGAGGAGGTGCCAGTTGGAATGCACATACACGAACTCTTTTGTCTTTTTTTTGCACTTAATAATTAAGTGGATAAAGGAGTATGTACTCCATTCCCACTTTGTTGAAGAGGAACACACAAGCTCTTGAGATTCAAGTCAACGGCAATATAACACTTAAAATTATTGTTGCCAATAAAAAGTAAGAAAGTCAAAGAAATCAAAATGCATATTTTGTGATAGAATTTTGATGGCAAGAGGTTATAGGTAAGCGATTCATTGGCCATGGAGGTACCACCATGTATGAGCATCTTTCTTGTACTAGTCTTGAAGAGTGCCAAGGTTGTGGACTATTAAAGGTGCAAGATTCCAAAATTCACTGATGACTATTATGGCCCTTATGTCCTAACTTTCTTTTTGTATAACTAATGAGCATTGTAATAGTTGGTTATTTAGTTAACGATACATTATGTGGATGTATTCCATAAGCATCACATATAGTTGTGATAATGTAATGGTTGGATATTAAGTGTTTTTTTAATATCTTACATGGGTTGTATCTTGTAAGTAACTTTTTTTTTGATCGGTAAATATTGTGATTCTATTAAATTTCCAAAAAAATACATTGTTCCATATAGTCTATAAAACATCCACATCTTCAAAAAATACTGAAAAAACCCATGTCTTTATCCATGTAACAGCTCTTATACTTGTGTTATTACTAAAGCTAAAGCAGAGAAACAAACTATTAACAGTCCGAACTGACCCTATGCATGGGAAGGACTAAACAAACTGTGCAAATTCTAAGAGACTGGCTTCTTACAGCTCAGCCAGAAATCCTCTTTCTTGAAATCACTTTTTTCCTTGTTTCTTCACTTCAGCCGGTCCCAGTATCCTCTCCATCTGCTCTGCAAGTAGTCTCTGATGTAGTCCCAGCCCAATTGTGCTTCCTCCTGCCGCACTTCTCGGTCCTTGGCCGCACCCCAGATCGGGAAAGGCCTCAAGGGTGGTATGAATTCCGCCAATCCATTTCCCATTGGTGGATACTAAACCTTCCCCTGGTCGCGCCGTAGTCATGAATGTCTCCATCTTAAACTTCCACTCCTTGACACACTCCCTCATAACCCACATTACATCCTCCTTCGTTCCCAATGCGAGCCCCCAAGCAAAGAAAATCGAGACTAAATTTGCATTAGTGTTGTACCTGAACTCAGATTCTATGTATTCTCTTCCCAGCAAGACGTCCACCGTCTAGAATAACTTCGGGTCTTCAATCTTGAAGACATTTCTCATTCTGTCCTTCGAAATCTTCCCCATAAATGCCAACTGTTGTTTTGTTGTGACAAGGGAAAAATTTGCTTCCATTGTCACAAAAACATCACCAATTTTGACCACCACCTCCTTCCAAAAGCACCAAAAAAACTCTTTCGATTTTGCCTTCAAGCTTTGCTTGCTTTGTAATCACCTCGGCTCCTTTGCAGTGACTTTGCAAAGAGCAACTCACCTTCAGCACTGTTAAAACTTCTTTCAATGTTTAATAAATTTCTATACGCTCTCATAAGATCTTTCCCATCGAGTGCTGAGTATGTGTGCTACCACCTTACCTTGGCATTAATATCACACATGCCAACTCTGCTCCAGGTTCTATGCATCTGCCATGTAGCAAGTGGGGGGAAGAAACAACGGCATACTCCCTGTCCTTTCATTATTATCCCTGTCGATGTGACATGCTCTTCAACCAGCCAATTTTGATGGGATTGACAGCTGTGCACCACCTCACACTGCTTGCCACCTCACTTGATGACATCATCTTTCATCGGGCCTTCTAAACCTTGTTCCTCCCAATCGCTATCCCACCATCTTACATTCTTATCATTAAGTTCGCATCCCTGGTTTGATAAATAATTCACTTCTACATTCTCCTCTCCGAACGTGTAATTTTGAAATCTTGAAATTTATTAAGCTTTTGCACTATTAGGGATAAATTTATTAATTTTCCAACATTGGGCTTTGCCTTTGGAAATGGCATCCGTCACTATTCTCAAGTCTCCTTCCAAATGTAGTCTAGTTATTGACAATCTGTTTGCTAGAGAAATAGCAAGGAGTGCCGCTTGTGCCTCCGCGTCATTGTTAGTTCTATCATTCAATCTTTGTGCTCCTCTTGCCAACACTACCCCTTTGTCGTTTCTCAGAATGCACCTAGCTCCCGATACACTTGGATTACCTTTGGATGCACCATCGAAGTTTATTTTGATCCAATCCACGTTCGGTTTAACCGAAGCTACATTGCCCTTGTCACTTTGAGAAAGATTAACCCTGACAAGCCCATTAACGGGCTATATCTTGTAAGTAACTTGTTATAATGCCTTTATATTGGTATTACAATGAAGATAATAACATCTTGGAATCATATTTTGTAATAGAGTGCACTTAAAGAGTTTGCCCCTCTTGAAGAGGCCTACAACACTTGTCCTACAACACTTGTTTCACATTCATCAATATAAGCATATTTGTAGACATATCCAGGCATTGTGTTTGTCTTTGCATGCCATTGCTTTTATTTGATAATATTCATAGGCAAGGTCCTAATAAGTGGGATTAGAACTCTTTCTAGGGCTACTTTTTGTAATATAAGGGGCTTATTTCAACTATTCATTGCATGTTTACACCTTTCCTTTAGTAATATTGATAATTAGAAAGTGGCAAAAGAAGTTGATTGGCGAAAGAGCCACTAAGCATTTTTCTATAGTAGTGTCTAGGTTAGAAATTTGGTGCTGAGAGCTTTAAAATAACATAAGATAGCTATTGTTTTTGATTAATCATGTTGAATTAATGTGGTGAGGTGGAATTTGACTCACCAATTCCCAGGTCTTAAATAATGTCTATATATGTTGTGAGCTTTTGTAAATCACATTGGTTTGCACCTCAAATTTTCACAAAGTTTATAATGATCAATTATTTGTGGCTTATTTAAAAGTCAATAGTCTTGACTAAATACTCAAGAATTAAACATATCCAATTTGGGCTAACTTGTCAAATACGAGACAACGAGTCAATAGCCAATTTGGGATCTTCTATCCATTGGGCTCACTTATCCATACAAGATAATCATAAATCATGGTCGTTTGGGACCAATCCTCTATTGAATGTGGGATAGGCAAGGACAAACAACATTAAAATAAAGGTCTGGCCAGAGACTTTGACTCATCGGGACCATCCAAGTCTTGAGTCAGTTATAGAAAAATCATTGCACGCCCAATATACTATACTGAGGTTCCCTACAACTCAAAAAAATATCGTGTGCCCTTCTTTGGGTTTTGGGCAACTGGCCAAGTACAAGACCAATCCACTTCAGGGATTCTTTTAAGTATCAGCGACTGTCATTTTTTATTCTTAAACCAATTAGTCTAAGAGATTTGTGTTTAGGAAATAGGTCTCAAAACCTCATAATTTGTCATGCCCCCTTTCCAAAAATAGCAAGTTGAATTGGTTAAATAACCCATTTTCATTTTCCCATGGGTAAATAGAAATTTCAAAGGGAAATATTAATTTTATTATTATATTTCATATTGTCCTTATATTTTTTTTAATAGGACAATCAAATATTAAATTTATTGCATCCAACTGAATGGGGCATTGGTAACTCTTGGGAGTTACTTGGCATTTATCTGACATTCTTTAGAGCATCTTCGGGAAATGGTCTATTTACAAAGTTTGGTTGTTGGTTGCAAAGCGAGACCAATTTTTTATTCTAAATTTGTTTGCTTACCAAATCTTGGCATGGGAGTTTTTGGGCGCCCAATTTGGGCATACTTTATTTAAAAGCTAAAATTTCTCATTTGGATTCATTCAAGCTTTTGCAAAAAACTTATCTAGAGCACTTGTGTTCTTCATATCTTCTGTGGATGAAGACCCACTGGATATTATAGTCAGTGGATGAAAACTCATTGATTGTCTGGATCAGAGAACTAAAACCTTTTGGTTCTTGCAAGCATTCTCACATAGAGATTGCATTGGGTATAAAGAGTTCATATTTATAGCTTGTGTTATTTGTGTGTTGTAGGTTCTAGGTGAAGTGTTTGTACAAAGTATGCTGCAGTTTTGATTTGGAGTTTTGGTAGGTTTGCTATTGTGGAACAGCCATTTTGCTGTTCGTTTGTATCTCCAGATCTGTTCCAGCTTGGGTGCATGATTATTTTGCAGTTTTCTAGCTTTGGTGCAATTTGTGAGTTGAGTGGGTAGTTTGCAATGTGATTTTGCTTCAAATTTGGGGTGTGGATTGGTAGTGAATTTTCATTTCTTGTTGCTGCTGTAGCAGCCTATGTTATGTATTTTCGACAAAAAAAAAATCATAAAGAAAAGTTTTTATGTGTTTGGGTGTGAAAACTGTGTAATCGGGTGCTAGT
Organism: Cryptomeria japonica; assembly: GCF_030272615.1. Lineage (NCBI taxonomy): Eukaryota > Viridiplantae > Streptophyta > Pinopsida > Cupressales > Cupressaceae > Cryptomeria > Cryptomeria japonica. The sequence goes on from NC_081406.1 coordinate 347,546,478, forward strand.
ATTTCTCAATAAATTGCCAATTTATCATGGGTTATTGATAATAACTTTTTCCAGCTTAAAGAGTATGAAAAAAATAAATATTTGGTTTGAGTTTGTTGTTCCTTGCTGTTTTGAAGGTTAAATATCAATTTTTACAACTGGGATATTACATAATGTCCTTTTATCGAAGTATTGGAATCATCTTTCATTTCCCAAACTTCCTACATACCCTATATATACGGGATCAAGATACCAGAAAACTAGGTGTATGGTAGATTATTTTTTTGAAACTATGTTCTATGCAACTGTATGAGTGGGTATGGTATCCTTTAGGGTCTAGTTTCCCTAGACCTTCATCGTTTGCTACCCACACAAGTGAAACAAAGACAAATATCTAGAGAAGCATCTACTTGCAAACACCTAAAGGGGTGTTTTGCGTGAAATTTAATTTGAAAATATTTTCTTGTTTACTTAGAATGCATCTTCAATTATCTTATTTAAAAAAATTTACCGGTTTTGTATATTGGGCATAATATGCAATACCTAAGAAGTTTACTTCAAACAATGCATCTTAAAGTCAATTAGTCAATAGTACTTTACTCACAAGAATCTAATCCTTGTCACAAATGTCTATAAACAAATTCAATCAATCTAGATAGTTACATGATCAAAAAATCATTAATTCACAACTATTTATCCAACTGAAATTAAAATGCCATGAAAATGCTATGTGAACTTATCGTTGATTGAAAGTGACTTGAAAGAGTTCATATTCTTTAATAATCCACAACATATTTTAAAACCAAATACCACTTCTTAAACTATCCCCAAAAGTTAAAACACATAACTCATAACCATAAACTTATATTTCGTATTTTTTACATCAAATTTTGTCATTATCAACTAAATTTTTTAAATACTTAGCAACAAGGGTAAATTTCGTACTCTAAGCTTAGAGAAATAATCAAATTCAATTCCATCTATACAAATCTTCATTACTTATAAATTTATAATCAATTCAAAATAAATAAGAAACCCTATAAAATCTATGCAAGCGATAACCAAGACTATTGATAACAACTTGAAAATTAATCAAAAGGGATCCCGGGACTATTATAATGATAACACTTGGTAACTATGCAAAATGATATGAAAATAACTTGATGGCTATGCAAAACAATAACCAACGTTGATAATGACATGATATTTAGATTATTTGAAATGGTAAGTTGATCACTTAACAAAATGATTGTTCAATAGGAATTTAATATAACATTATGTAACTCACCATTTCATTGAAAATGCCTTGCATGAATGCATAATTATTAGTACTTCATATTATTTTTAAAATCAAAAGATAGTCCTATCAAATTTTTCCTTAGTCAATTTACTTTATGAATGATTTCTTTCTTAACTTTAAGTTATAGTCACGAATCAATTGGAGCAATAGAAAATTAAATCCAATATACAACTCTTGGCTAGTGCATTCAAATCAGGAATAATCATATCTAACTATGAAATCAATTCTCAACAAAAGGACTTTCATTAAGGTTCCTAATTCTTGCCTCCCCACTTAGTCAATTTTGACAAGTCCTTTAAGGAGTAATATCTTAAATGATGTAACAACTTCATTAACCAAAGGCGAGGGACCGTGGTCAATGTTCTGGCTAATAATATTTAGAATCCCATCTCACTCTAATAGAAACATCTTAATACGATCCTTAGAACCTTTCCTTTTTCTCTTACATTTCATGCACATCACTAAGGATGTTCTTGAACCATACTATATGGACATGCCATTTATTACGGATAACATGATAGTGGAACACCAACCTGTATTTATACGCAAAGTCAACACAATATATGTGAACTAACGACTTTTTTACATGCAAGGTTTTAAGGAGAAATCTCATTTCCAACTCCCTATGCATCATCTATCATGAAAGCATTAACTTTCTAATTTGGATAAAGTATATTACCAACATTTGGAACTTGACTCAATCAAAAATAGATGTCCTCCTCTAGTTAGCATTACTACTAATCAAATTAATTATAGTATACAATCAGTATTCTAAAATATATAGCAATTATTTAGACTTTTATGACATACAAACTAGCATACATTTAAATTACTTGAGTGAAATATTAAAAAAGTTTGGCATACCCCATACTTATGTATATAGAATGCAAAGTTCATGGTTAGGATTGAATTAGGTGAATGCTTAACCATTATATTACATATGGATAGTGTCTATATACACATTAAGAATGATTTTCTATGTTCTCCATCAAGGCTTTGATAGCAAGAAAGAACTCAATGTTTCTGCTGTAGCATATTTTAGAACATCAGCAAGGCAGCAAATGATAGTCAAGGTCTTCTTCGGCATTAACTAGTTGATTGGAAAATAAAAGATTTCTTTACTGATACCATCTTAGAGATTAAATTTTAAAACATCAAGCATTGGCTTCCTCCTTTATTCCCCAAAGATGGATTGCAATGCCCCCTTTTGGGGATATACCTGATTTTGCCCAAAATAACAATTTCCACAATACAATGTATTTACAAATAATATTTTAGTACATAATTGGAATTCAATTTACAGGAAACTGAAATCAATTAATATCAAGGATCTATGATCATATACAAATAATTCCTATTGAAAAACATAGTATACTAAGTGCATTGAATCCAATTCTTAGCATGTTTCCAACAGTCAACCATACTAGGAATTACTGGGAAGGCCTGGTAAGATGCCTGGATATTGGTCCTCACAATTGAGCCCAAGAATGCGGAATGACCAACCAAGTCAATTTGACCCCTTGCCCCACAAGCTAACCAACTTGGGGTGGGCTACTTAATAGGACGCCCGGATACGGGTTTCTCACAATTAAGCCCAATAGTGCGGAACGACCAACCAAGTCAATTCAACCTCTTGGTCTACAAGCTAACCAGCTTGGGGTGGGCTACTTAATTGGGGAAATCTGGTACTGCTGCACCTCCTTACCCATGTTTCCTCACTAATCCTGATAGGATTGCTTGTAGGAAAATCAAATAAATAATTACTAATGTTTCTTGACGGAAATGTTAATTTAATTCAATTAAATAGATTAAAGATTCATAATAGATTTCATAATACGCAATAGATTCAACTATATTGCATACCAATTACTTTGCTAAATACAAATGGCTGCCTTTTTTGAATTCAAACTCAGATATCAGAATTTCTTATCTGATCTTGTTTGATGCCTATCTCCAAGTGAAGATCTGCCTTACAGAGCCCTCAAGAAAGGATGAAGAGTCACATCGCTTACCAAGATCACCACCTTTCCAAATGAGGTGTCTCCCCCAACGTAACCACTGCCCCTTCATCAACTTATGTCTCCTTGAATCACTACTGCCACAGGCTCCTTAGCCAACTCCCTTGTGAAATGTTTCTCTTCCTTTATTAATTAATTTCCTTTTGTCTTGGTCAGCCATTAAATGGGTAATCACTGCTTATTTTCTCTGTTTCTGAGTCAGCTCTATCACTTTAGATGCCCAGCATTATTACTTAAAGTTTCCGAGTCGGCCCTATCACTTTAGACACCCAGCATTATTACTTATAATCTATGATTACTTTTAGTTCAGAGGCATGGCAATTGCAATGTGTTATGGCGGGGGCATGAGATGGATCCAGAGATAGGATCTCAAACATAAGACGTGAATTCACAGATACAGTTGATTCCAGAAGCCTTAGACAACATGGTACACCATAGACAAGCCAATTTGCAAACAAAGACCAAAACTTGTTCATTAATAATATGGATATGATGACCTCTCATACTAAGTCAAACAGCAGATATAGATGGTGTTATTGAGGCCAACAATTGGATATGATCCCTTATAAAAATGAATCAGAACAGAGGATTTTATTCATAATACTACGCTCAAGTTCTCTCCTACATGACATCAACATAATTGATCTGCAGAAGATGTATTTATGACTTCAGAACACAAATTGGGTTTTCCAAAATAATGGGATAAGCTTTACCTATGCATCTAGACTTCCAATACATACATGCAATACATCTGCCACAAATTGCAGACATAAAAACAAACTTGGCCCACCCATCTGGGCTTTCTCTGCATGCATGATGTATGCACCCTCTTTGCAACAAGTCAAAAACTCTAAAACATACTTTAAGATGTCCATCTAGAATTTTAAGACTGCATTTATTTCTTCTGAAACATGTCAAAAACTGTGAAACAAGCTTCAACCATTTATCCTGAATTTCAATATATTCATGCACTATCTATTGTTTCTACAACGCATAGAAACTCTTTTGAACAAACTTCCTTTTTTTAAAACTCTACAATAATCCATTAACAATACTACTGATAACTTCTACCTGCATCATACCTCAGATGCCGTAAGAACCCAATATATCCTTTCTTTTAAAGTTGAAGTTACAATAAACATACATATCTAGAGCACCAAAATTACCCTCAATCAACAATCTAATTGCAATATCTTGACCTATTCGACATTTTGCTGTAGTGAAATGGAGACACCAGTGGTGGAGGAAGGAATGAGAAGTGAGTTGAGCAGCCTCAGGATTGAGTCACAAATCCTGGTAAGCTTGGCTGTGACCTTGGACTTGTACTCTCTTATGCTCACCACATGATCATCAATTCCGTGACTCTCTTCCTTTTGCTAAATGGACAAATTGATCAGCCATGATGCCCTGGGCATGCTGCTAGCGTTCTTGTATTCTACAGACAAAAGGTTGCGTTCCTTCACTGTTAGCTCCTCTATCTCCACCCCTTAGTTACCTTCTTAATAAATTCCACTATTTCTTCGTACTGCCCCACCTGCTCTGTGAGCTTTGCCATGTACACATTTTCCTCACGGGAAGCCTCATAGGGTGATATCTTCAAAAAATGATCACTACACACACAAAGAGAATCACCTACCCCAGGATTCCAACCTGCATTTCCCTTTTTTCCACTAAATTTTCCCATAAATATAGTGACATCTCAAAAAAGTCTATTTACCTTACCTTAACTCCACTAAAGCTAACTATTTTTAGCCTCAAACGATATATGCACCTAATTCCTTTTTAATCGGTTAAATAAGAAAATAATTAAATAGAGATTCTAATTTTCATCACAATTGCGAGTGCACTGTAATGGCACCACTCATCCACTTCCAACAGAGGTTAAAATATGAAAATTTAAATAAAGAATATATACTACAAGCACACTAAAATTTGTAATAGCCATGAAATTAAATCACTCTACTAAACTCATATTATAAAGTTAAATTGACTTGTACCACACACTCATAAGGTATTAATGGTAATTATTATTATTCTCCTTTTAAATTAAAATGCTTTTCTTATCATTGCAATTTGTAATCACAATATAATCAAAACTATGATCATTCCATTTTATTTTATTTTATTTTTATTTAATAGTCTACCTAGATAAAACAAATATACATGAAAGAGGGCTATAACAGCTTTCACATAATTATGGCTATATTGGAACATCCTCTGGGCTTAGGAGAAACTTCCCCATAGGGAAGCCATTGGTTGTAAAACAAATGGTGCATTGGTTAGTGGTTAAGACAAGAAGTTTCTTTCTTTGTACCTCAGAGATGAGATAGTGCGACTACTGGACAATTGAATTCTATTTAGAGCTTTGAAATAGTGGGTTAGTTCACTATTTATGATAGGGAATCTATAATAGAGCCTACAGAACAGACACACCCTACACCTAGAAATTCCCCACCTAAATGCTAGCCATGAGCAAATTTGGCATATTTGATTATAAATTGGTATATTCAAGTAGATCCAAACATAATCTCACATGTAGGAGCAAATTTAAATAAATCAATACAGATCCATACATGATACAGTGTGATGGTGAGCCACAAAAGTCAAAACAGAGGTGTTGTGAAGGTTGAGTTTTGGGTGTTCAGTTCCTATACGGTTTGCCTGCCTGAAACTTCTAGGGCAAAATTTGGACAAACTAGGGGGAATTTGATCATTCTGCTTGAAAAATCTGCTCACACTTAAACCATTATTTCCTGCCTACTACACCCCCTCTCATCTCACATTAACCTAGTAAAACACTCCTTGAGCAACCCTCCTGGCCACCTAACCTCCAATTTTCATCTAGCTTCATTTATTTCCCCAACCTACCTTAGTATTTTCTCCCAACCCGCTTGTGTTCCCTATCTTTTTTCCCTATTGCCTACTCTGTGTTCTTCTGCCCACGTGCAAGGCAAATATGATGGCCATTGCTTCCTTTCACAGCATTTAGCTGTTCATAATCTTCTTGTGGCAGCTACACATCCCCAATGCAGAACGTTAAACCACATCTTGCAGTGCAAGGGGACAACTGCAGAGGTGGTAGTGAATGCATTTTTTCACACAAGCCACAACATAGGCAAGCCCCACCCAACTAGACTGCAGCTTTGGTCATGAATTGAGAGAAGATTTTAGGCCCAAATTTTTTTAAGCATTTATTTCTTAAATCCCTTAAACATGCACTCGTCAGCATTGAATTTCCATTAAGAAACTAATACAATGGCACATAACTCAAGATAAATCATATCACTAGGTGCTGTAAACCAAATACTGTTTTCATATACCATGAGAGTCAAAAACACACACATATATATAGTACACAAATACATATTGTCTGATATCTGTCAAAATAATTACATCATGATACATTAAAAACAGGACCTGAGGCTTGTCATAGGCACAAGATATTTAATTATTCACTTCATTCAATAAGAAGGAATTCGGAAGAATGATAATGAGACCCAATGACCCCATCTAATGTTGGAAATCCCTATCCAACCCAACCAATGCTATACCGTCCCATAAGGCTCAAATATCCCATAAATCCAATGGCCAAATCTCATATGCACAATGTGATACAGTATGAACATGACAGCAAAGAGATGGTACAGTATATCCAACAGGCCTACTTAATAAACAACAAAATATGCCTTTACCAATTCCAACTCAGTAAGTGATGCAATAGTAAATGCAACCAAGCACAAGGTTACACAAGCATAGAAACATTGAATCACAAGCCTTTGAACCCAAAGTAGAATATATAAGGGCTCCACTTACTAGAACATTGCCTGTTGGAAGTTTCCAACTATCTGAGATCTGTTCCTCTATCAATCAATTGGCTTAGGATCTGCTGACACCTTGACAACTCCCTGGTTAGTCTTGGCACTGCTCATGGTATCTCTTAATCTTCTACAGAGCACTTATTCTTACAACTCTGGCTGTACCTGAAGAGCATGATATGCATATCTAAAGTTGGGTTTTAGTTTATACTTGTTTGGTGTGCACCTAAGGAGAAGCAGGCAAGTCACAATCTGAGGCTAAGCCCCAACTTCTACCCTGTGCTTCCTTACTTATCCCAATGTGATGCAATAAAAATTTGATAGACATATTGTTGTGCCAAGTACTTCTGAAGGTTTCCATGTATCTTAAAGTTTTGATCCAAATTCCTAGTTTCATACAAGTACTCTTTGGATCCTTACTAGTCAAACATTTAGGGGCTATTTTCTAACTGCCATACCCATTGTTCTAAGGAACGTTAGATCAAATAATCATATCTAATAGCTATTTTAGTAGCATATTTTATATGTACAATTTAGCTACAACTCTTCACATCAACACACTTAACTGATTACTAATCCATTCCATCCAGATAGCATTGTAGTAATTGGGAATAATATGATGAAATTTGTTGGATGGAAATTCACCCTTATGCCAACAGCTCTTATTCGAAACTAGAAAACTCAGTGTCCTTGGCTAGGCTGTGGTCAAAGGGTTGTCCCTTGGATCCAAAAATTTCATTAATTCACAGCTCTTAAAAGGTCATCCTTCAGAAGCAAGGATTGGACACTAAAAAGAAAATAAATAAGCAAGTGCCATTAATAGCATCACAGTTCAGATTGCGACAGTAGAACTCTACATCCTTCAATAACTAAGGACAACCCAGCATTGGGAGGCTGCCTATAGATTCTATGAGGGTAACACACATCATCTGAACATAATCATAAAGAGCTCAACAGTGGCCCTCAAGTATCAGTCTCACACTGGCAAGACCTATGTTCACAATCCTTCCACAAATATGCATATCAACTTTCCAGGGACATAAGTAGCATAATGAAATACATTAATTGCATGCAGCAGTCATTTAGTTAAGAGAAGTCAAACAATAGACAATGCCTGTTTGACAAGTTTATATCACCAGAGTCTATAAAGAGGCTACCATTAAAGGAGTTTGTTAGAGTTAAGTTTCATTGTCAAGGTTCCTCCAACATAAGGCCAATTCAACTATTCTTAACGGTCATCCTCCAATGGCTTTTGGATCGCCCCACATTAACTCTAAAAATTACAGACTCAGAAGAAGATCAGCCCTCATTATCATCAATGAATCCAATACATCAGTTTGAGAGGAAGTTTATGTCATTGTATATTTAGAGCAGCTTTGAATGTCAAGCTATTGATTTAACATTGCAGAGCAGGAGAAAAACCATGCAGAAGGTAAGAGAGATAAGGAAATCTGCGAGGTTCTGGAAACAAAAGAATCTGGTTGATATCAATTTCAGTCATATTTCTGTGTCAGAAATAAAATTTGATACATTATCCATGCTGCTAGGACAACCAGAATTTTCCTTTGTAGGATTGTTTCAAGGGATAGAAGATGCCTCAGTTACCATGAAGGATATAGCTGACAGTTTATATCCAAAAAAGAAACAATAAGTAGAATTCAGTTGTTCCAGCTTGTTGTCCACAAAAGTAGAAAAAGTTGAGGTCAGTACTAAACTGCTTAAGAGAAATCCAATCTATTATTTATTTCCTAACTAGCAATGTTTGGTGGTGCATGCAATTAGGCATACACTTGAATTGGAAGCGGTGTTACAAAATTTGGACTCAGCACTCTAGCTTGGCCAAGATTTGGTATATCAAAAAAACCATGAAATATAAAGATTTTTTAGGCTTTAAAGCTTTTATCATGCACCTTTCAATAAATAAACTTTGAAACACAATAAACTAATCAAATAGAAGCTACTTTGATCACATACACAAGTTTGCATTGGTTAAATGACTACAAGAGTGGATTTTAGCTGAAGGAAACACCATTTTCAAATTGTGATATGGGAAAAGGAACTCTAGACTAACATGCACATTAACCTAGGTCAATCCTTCTCCTATACAACATTAGAGATTTGAGTGGGCTTGGCTTGGCTTGATGTGAGTGGGTTTGGACTAACACTTCTGTTGATTGCATGTGATAGAGATTGGTTGGGTGTGTGCAATGAACTTGGCTAAAGAAAGCCAAATTGAGCAAGTTTAATAGAATGCCGAAAAATAAAGAACAAAAGTACAAAAGAGAGTAATAGATCTGGAAATGAGATACACAGAAGAACTTGATGCTGAAATTTGGAGGTAACTTGGCAGGACTAAAATGCTAGGTGCTTCTGTCCCAAAGGTTGTTTTGACCGGAGCTGGTGCCAAAAATGGGATGAGCAGGGATCTAGGTTGCTATCCTCAAAAAATGAGGAAAAAGTATTAGGACACTAACGCTCAGCACTAGTACCCGAGGTTTTTCCGCTGATTGAAGTCTGAGAATGTTTGTCACAGTATGCTTTGTCCTTTTTTATCACTGTTGCGATTAAAATCCTTCGGATCTACACCTGCACACATGAAAGAGGGAAAAAGGTTGTGTTGTATAGGGGCTTGCCTTAGTCAAACCCCTTGTTTGTGTTCCCACCTCTACAACAATGATGATGATGATGATGATAAAGAGTGCGTACTCTAGGTTGAGCAAAGGCAAAATGAAATAAAACACAATGATTACCTTAGGCATGAATCCCTTGCTTGAATCTCATGTAAGGTGATGTAGACTTGCTCTTATGAAGTCCTGTAGGACGTTAGTGCAACATGATAACAACAAATGATGCTTGATAAAAGATCTCAGTATGCTCGATGATTCAGATATCTCTATTTGATAGGCCTTGATTGTTTGATAGACAGATTTTAATTGCTAGATTGATCATTATAGTGCTAAGAGAGGGTAGATAGGATTTCAAATGGAAAAGGGAGTCACAATTATATGTGTCTTGCACCTTTTTGCAAAAACTATTTAGGAGATGTCAGCAAAAAGATTACAACTGTTGAGGGCCCAAAGCTGACATTTGAACATTTGAATTTGGGGCCAAATTGGTGTCTTGCCCTTGTTGATTGTAACTAGGGGTATAGGGGTTCGGATTGCCTTAAGGCAACATCCAAACCCCCTTTAGGACCGGGTAAGGCAACATCCGAACCCCCTTTAGGACCGGGTCCTACCCTAAAATAATGTGGCCCTATCTTAATTCACCATGCCACGCTAAATACACTCCAAAATAACATTAGCGCCAAAAATAACAAGGAGGCCGACTTACAAGGAGGCCGACTTACAAAGGATAAAGATGCATATAAGTAAATGACAATTTGCAAGTCAATTACAATCAAGTTCAATTATATCAAAAGGTGATTTAGCTCTGCTGTGCGAACTTAAGGAAGAGTGCGAACTTATTCAGCTTGGTGCGAAATTGTCCAAGGGAACATAGTAGATCTTGATGCAAGTCATTGAAGCATACAAGGACAGATTTGATATGTGAAGATCAGATTCGAGCTAAGTATTGTACTTATATTTAGAGGAGAATATATAATCTGACCTGTGGGTCTTTCATGCTGGGTTTTTCCTCCTTGGAGGTTTTCCCAGGGTATGCTTGTTTGTCTTCTGTTCTATTTCTGATTTATGCTGGCTTACTAAATACTGCAAATCTGATTACAATCTAGAGCACAATTTAATCTATGTTGGTTTACTAAAATACTGCAAATCGGAATACAACCTAGAGCATAATCAATTAGATAAATCTGGTTAACATACCTAGGGTTTAAAATAACAGCCCTATTTGGCAGTTCAAAGGTCCAAATTGAGAGGACAATAGTGCTGGGTGCTAGTGTCCTGCCCAATTTGACAGTTAAAATGGCTAGGCACTGTAGGACGTGACTAAGTTTGCTAATCAAGACCCAAGACGTGCACATTTTCAAATGATCAATCACAAGTGCCAAAATGAGTGCTAAACACTACGTGAAATGCGAGGGGTAACAATTTACAACACTACACAAATATATAAACATTGTCAAGTGGTTTAAATGTAGAAAACTCGTAGATTATGATATCCATGGGATCAAAAACAAAAGTCACAATACGGAGTCAGGAACTATGGCAGAGAGGAGTTTGTATTGCTCGGCCCAAAATTGCTAGCTCTATATGGACTTGGAGTCATGAGTTTGTATCTCAAACAAGTTTGCAAATGCTATTATAGCCATAGGAGCATTGCTTAGGATAGGGATTGACTTAACAAACCAAAAGTGTAAATGTAATTTAATTATTTGGGATTTAATTAGGGAAAGTCAAAAGAATAAAAATGTTGTTTTCTCCATCTTACATGGCCCAAAATTTTTTTTTTTTTTTGCTTTTTAAAACTAGTCCTGGGGCAACAACCTCTAGTAGGGTCTTGGGGTAGTGCCTCTCATGGGGGTGTCAAGGTAGTGCCCTTCTTGTGGTTTGGGGGCGGTGCTTGTTGTGTAGGTGAGTTCGAGGGATAGAGCCCTTGCCACCAAGCCCAAATTAAAGCCTTTGAGACAATATTAAATTTCATGGTGTATGCCGTTTTTCATAATTTCATTGTGTTTAACTAATGTTCCACAGAGTTTCTTGATGGGGGGACGGGTTTTAGGGATTGGGGGACCAAGGGCCTAAATTTGGAGACGTTAAGGAGATGGCGGGGGTACGACGATAGAGTAGTGGTGGTGGGGGGTGCGGTGTTGATATAAAAATAGAGGTAAATTGAATTCTTCAAGGCAAATCTGCAGTATAACACCTTTGTGTGTGCCCCATGAAAGGCCAACTAGTTTTCACGAAGTTAAAAAGTTGCAATCAGTATGTAATGGCATGTTCCATATAGCAAGAGACCCAGCGGCGTCCTCGGAAAAGGTGGTGGAAGTGGTGGTGCTGTGGGGGGATGTTCCCCCCAGTCTCAGAAACATCCCCCTACAGGGAACGTGTCCCCATGGAACTTTGTTTTTAACCAAACTTAATAGTCCTCCAAACCCTTCAAAAAATGCCTAACTTTCACACTTTTTACATGTAATTGTTTTCAAAATCTTATTTCTGATTTTCACACTTGACTTGGTCAAGTCTTCCCATTGGGATTTGCCGTTTTCAGCAAGTTTGACCAAAATTGTTGGGTTCTTTGGTCCTGAGTCCCTAGGCCTTGTTTTCACTTGCCCATCTTGGGACTTGCTAAGTCTGTGTGAGTCCTTGTGAGTCTTGTATCTATGATAGGGAGTATCATTGGAAAGCTAATGGGTGACAGGTTATGTTACCCCAAGTTTTTGGGACAAGGACAACAGGGGATGGGTGGATGCGTTTTGGGGTCTTTGATTTTTTAGGCCATTTTTGGTGATGACAGGGGACAATAAAGGGGACAACTATATAAAAAAATAGGGAAAACTTAAAATATGTAGGGAAATTTTAAATATTCATAAGATAACATTGATAAAGCATTCATATAAACATTATAGAACCTTAATACATAAATTTGTGTTAAATTAAGAGTTCACATGAGAGTCAAAGTCAAACAAATTAACAAATGTGACAATGTCAAAAATTAATTCAAATTGCTTTCATATTTCATTTTCAACATGCATATGATATTAAAAAATAGTATACAAGCTACAACAAAATGCACGAAGGCTACAAGTTTCACTTTCAATTACAATATGAAAATACAAAGAAAAGAAAGTACAGTGTTGCCTCTAATCTACATCTCTCGACATTGCATCGAAATTAGAGTCCTCTAAGTCACTACCACTATGAGGGTTTGCCTCATCCAATGGAATCCCAACCAATTCCTCTGGTGCCTCCTCATCAACCTAGGTGGCATCTTTGAGATCAACATCCCTCTATAAAGCTGGAGTTTGATGATCTTGAAGTTGAAGAGCACTATGCATGATCACTAGCTTCTCCATTCGTCTAGAGGTAAGTCAATTCCTCTTGATGGAGTGGATAAAGCCATATGTGGACCAATTCCTCTTTGCACTAGAGGAATTGGCAACCTGTGAAAGGAGGAGAATGGCAAGCATCCTCAACTGTGGTGTATTCTTTCCATACCATGTCAATCATCCAATAGGGTCAATTTGAGCCAATATAGCTCTATGTATCTTCGCCTTTGGTTTGTTGAATGTTGGAGCACTAAAATTTGTGAAGGCAAGCCATCGTGTGTGAAGACTGTAGACTCCTCAACTAAATACATCTTTTGAAAGGCCTTCATTAGCCTTTCTTTCACCTCTTCATCATCACAAGGAGGCAACCTTCTAGCCTTTGGTGTATACCATTTGGAATTTAGAGCAAAGGCTGCCATATGAAGCAGGGTGTTCATTGTGTTCTACATCCACTTCACAATGGGCTTAATATGTGGCTCACATAATCCCAAAGTAGGATCCTTAGCCAAAATTGTTTGCTTTATCTTTCCAAGCATGTTGTCAAATGTATCATATATTTCTCCAAGACTAGGAGAGTCTATATCAACATATCTAATGTAATGTCCCCACTTCGAAATAGAATTTAATAATAAATGATAATAATAAAATTAAAACATTAAAAATTAAATGAAAATTTAAAATAATATAATTAAATATGATTAATTAAAAATTAATTAAGTTAATGAAAAGTCAAAAGACATGAAAGGAAAAGCTGTGACCCCCTCAACAATGAGATATAAAAGGGAGAAGAGAACCTCATTTGAGAAGGGGGGATAATTTGGAAATGAGAAGTGCAGATTTGATTTAAATAATAAGTGCAGATCTAATTATGAAAGGCTGTGTCCCTTTCAAAGAGTAGAAATAATGAAGAGTTGCACTCTTTCAAAGGGTGCTAATGGTGAAAGGGTATGTCTCTTGCCAAAGGGCATACATGATGAAGAGGTGTGACCTCTCCCTCGAATTGAGAGATATAAAAGGGAGGAAATCGCTGACGAAAAATGAGGTTTGGACTTCAGTCTGAATATACACTGCTCTAATCACTAGCCATTGGTTGGCATCCACTGCATACGGTTTCCTTAGGCTGGAAATACGCGTCTAGGATCAGTTTACAAGAATTCCATTGCGATCTTGCCGAGGTACACATAATTTACACAAAAATATATATTTAATGTAAGTCATCCATAATACAGCAAAATACAACATCAGTAATTTAATTCATGATTGCTAGAATAAACTGTAAAGGGGATGTCAAATATATCAGCGTTTTAATAAAATTGCAATAATTCAATAATTGATTTCTTATCTGTAACACATGTATGAATCCAGAACTATTTATTCTTTTTTATAAACTCTTATCTGTAACTAGCAAATGAACAAGTTAGAACAATTAAACAAGAAAAACAAATCGTTAATCCTTAATATGAATGTAGTCGGAAGGTTGTATGAATGAATAGGGAAAGGTCTGTGTAAAACCATCGGGCGTCTGTCCCAATAGGGGTAGAGATCAGCGACCCATGTAAGACCTTGAGGGTGTCGTCCCAAAATTAGGCCTGGGCTTGGATCCAAAACCCTGAGGGAGTCATCACGTTGAGGTATCAAAGCGTCCTATTCAAGATCATAATCCTTTCCAAACTTACATTGGTAGTAAGGTTTTTAAGTTGAACTCCATCGTGATGTTAATTTCTATTTCTATTTCTATTTGCTTTGAGAATGTTGGAATTATGATGTCTTAAGTGGTTAAACTTACTTGGGGACATTACAAATGGTATCAGAGCTACGATCCTGCCATCCTGTAGGGTAAAGATGAATCATTGAATCATTCTAGTCAATAAGAAGAAATCTGACAACACTTGTATTCATGTGTGTGCTTCGTGTTTGCAATTATCCATGTGTATGCTTCGTGCTTTTCATGTGTATGCTCCGTGTTTTGATTCATATTGGTAGATGACTTAGTTTGAGAAAGTTAAAATCGACATTGCTTGAGGAGAAGCAAATTTGGGAGGGGTGGACTGTAATGTCCCCACTTTGAAATAGAATTTAATAATAAATGATAATAATAAAATTAAAACATAAAAAATTAAATTAAAATATAAAATAATATAATTAAATATGATTAATAAAAAATTAATTAAGTTAATGAAAAGTCAAAAGACATGAAAGGAAAAGTTGTGACCCCCTCAACAATGAGATATAAAAGGGAGAAGAGAACCTCATTTGAGAAGGGGGGATAATTTGGAAATGAAAAGTGCAGATTTGATTTAAATAATAAGTGCAGATCTGATTATGAAAGGTTGTGTCCCTTTCAAAGGGTAGAAATAATGAAGAGTTGCACTCTTTCAAAGGGTGCTAATGGTGAAAGGGTATGTCTCTTGCCAAAGGGCATACATGATGAAGAGGTGTGACCTCTCCCTTGAATTGAGAGATATAAAAGGGAGGAAATCGCTGAGGAAAAATGAGGTCTGGACTTCAGTCTGAATATATGCTGCTCTAATCACTAGCCATTGGTTGACATCCACTGCATACGGTTTCCTTAGGCTGGGAATACGCGTCTGGGATCAGTTTACAGGAATTCCGTTGCGATCCTGCCAAGGTACACATAATTTACACAGAAATATATATTTAATGCAAGTCATCCATAATACAACAAAATACAACATCAGTAATTTAATTCATGATTGCTAGAATAAACCGTAAAGGGGATGTCAAATATATCAGTGTTTTAATAAAATCGCAATAATTCAATAATTGATTTCTTATCTGTAACACATGTATGAATCCAGAACTATTTATTCTTTTTTATAAACTCTTATTTGTAACTAGCAAATGAACAAGTTAGAACAATTAAACAAGACAAAAACAAATTGTTAATCCTTAATATGAATGTAGTCGGAAGGTTGTATGAATGAATAGGGAAAGGTCTGTGTAAAACCATCGGGCGTCTGTCCCAAGATGGGTAGAGATCAGCGACCCATGTAATACCTTGAGGGTGTCGTCCCGAAATTAGGCCTGGGCTTGGATCCAAAACCCTGAGGGAGTCGTCACGCTGAGGTATCAAAGCGTCCTATTCAAGATCACAATCCTTTCCAAACTTACATTGGTAGTAAGGTTTTTAAGTTGAACTCCATTGTGATGTTAATTTCTATTTCTATTTGCTTTGAGAATGTTGGAATTATGATGTCTTAAGTGGTTAAACTTACTTGGGGACATTACATCTAATGACATCTACAATAGGTGAGATGAAAGAGCAAACATATCTACAAAATGCAAACAAAAAGTTCAAAAGAATTAATTGACAAGTTAGAAACTTCAAAAGTTGAAACATTGCACAATAAAATTAAAATATTAAAACCAGAAATTTAATATGAAAATTAGCAATTAGCAATTTAATATTTTATATTCAATAATTTTATTGAATAAAATCCGCAATGCCTAACCTTATAGTGGACCACCAATCATCATCGAGGATTCTTTGTTTGATGGCTTTTCTTTCAGTATTGCTTGAATTAGGCCATCTACTCCACTTTGAATTCACCATCATCAATTGTAGAGGTTCATGCACTTCAAGCATCCTCTCTAACAAAATGAAGTAATTGGCATATCTTGTTTCAACAAGTTTGAGGAACTCATTTTTTGAAAATGCCTTGAAGAGAGCAAGTGAGGTGTGGTGATTGCAAATGAACATTTGAATATCTCTAGCTTCCGCCACCAGTTGCTTCACCCAATCTATTTTCCCTATGTCTTTCAATACATTGTTCAATGCATGAATAAACATGGGGTCCAAAAGCTGTGCTTATAAGCACCCTCCACCATCGTGCCAACCAATTTGCGCATACATGTTGAATTAGTGACCACTTATATAACATTTGATGCCTTGATCTCCTCTACGGCCTCTCTCAAAATGCTAAATTGAAAGTCTGCATCTTTATGCTTCCCTAAACAATCCACGACTCTAAAAAAAGAATAGCTAGTTTGGTATGTGACTATGATATTGATGAGTGGTCGATGCCTAATATCAATCCACCCATCCATCACAATAGAACAATCTGTCTTGATCCAAGTTCGCCTCATATCCCCCATTAGCAAATTAATCTTAGAATATTTTTTGTCTTGGAGGGTAGTGCGTAGCTTTTGATCTCTAGGGGGTACAAATGAGGGAGTGATAGAGGCTATCATTTGTTTGAAATAAGAGGAACGAGCCACATGAAATGGGATGGCATGGGCATAAAAGAATTTGGCAATGGAAGACTTTGTTGCATATATGCTTGCACATTAAAAATACTTGCAATAGTCTCTGTTCTCTCATCACCACTAATCTTCCTCTTTCCTCTTGTGGCAATATCACTACTACTGCTACCAACCTTGGATGGCATAGGCATAGATGATTGTCCACTTGCAAAAAAATGTGCCGGCATTGTCACACCTCTAGACATCATTTGTGCCTCCATTTGCAATCTATGAGCCTTTACCTTCTCATCATCCTTTATGTTTAGACAAAATATAACTCCATGACCTGTAACACTCAAGAATGAGACTGTACCCTTGTGTAGCTCTCTCAAAAACCTATCTTGCAAATGTGACACAACTAGAACCTACTCCCCCTTGAATTTTTACTTTTGGTATCTAGGGTTGTCATAAGTTGGAGAAGAGGTCTTTTCCTGTTAGAAGGGCCCTTTGCATAAAGTTTCAAGACAACTGAAAGGCATTCAAATGGATTTAGTGGCTGTTCACCTCCACCCTCAACATTTCCACTCTGATGAGACTGATACTCTTGCATTTATTTGAGTTTCTTCCACTTTATTGTCACTGCTATCATTCTCATTTCTACTCATGTTGGTTTTGTGAGATTTAATGAAACTTTAAACTGAAAAATGAAAAAAATAAAATAATCAGACATTGCTTAGCTTTGAAAAAAATTTGAAAAAATAAAATAGAAGGACAGAATGACTTACTCTTTCAAGGAATTGTTGTTAGGAATTGTTGTTCCACTGCCAAATATGCCTTGGATTCAACCTCTCTCAGAACTTCTCCTTCGAACCTTGCTAATTTGTTTTTGTTTCTCCTTCAAGTTCAAATCATGTTGTAACCTGCAATATTTTTTTGACCAACATAAAATGAAATAAAATGTATTCAAATGAGGCTGTTTTTCCCATTTAGGGCGACTTGGGGTGTGTGGGCCCACCAAAAATGAATAAATTAATGTTTATTTAATTTCTTTGACTTTTTTTTAAAATGTGTTGAAAATAGTGGGGACGGTTAGGTGATGTGAGATGTCCCCGGCTGCCCCCTTTACATTTCGTCTCCGTCCCTGCATTTTGGAGACATTTCTGGTGATTTGTGGTCTTTTGGGGCTGGCTCTGGGATGTCCTTGATGCATCCCCCTGTCCCTGAAATCTTTCGGAAATGGGAATGTGTCAAAAAAGGCTAGGGACACCTTCTCGGGTTTCTTTGGTGAGAGGAGTTGAGGCTTGGTTAGAGTATCATCAGGAAGGCTGAAAGATTATGCCATTGAGTGGTATGATCAATTTAAAACTTAAAAGATAAGATAAAGGACAAATGGGCCGAGGTCAAGAACACCCTTACTTAGGAATTTAAAAAGTGCAATGCATGTGCCCATGTATTGAATGAATTAAGTGTAAAACAAGAAAATGATTAATCAGTGAAAGACGATAATAGAAGAATGTTAAGTCTCATAAAGGAATTTTAAAATAGTATTTTTTAAATGTCATGAAGGAATTATTTTTAAATACATTCTAAAAAGTTGCTTGCCATCAAGGATGTCTGGCTGTCTTGGGGACTGCTGGGATGGTTGGTCAATTCACAGAATGAAGATGAAAGTTTATTTTAATTTATGTGTTTGTGTTAGTCAAATCCACTTTCAACTATCTTGAAATCTAGAGAAAGGTTATTTGTGAGTGCCATATGGCAAGCTATCCGAATGTCTGGTTTGTAAGGTTAGTTGTGAACACTGAAAACAGTCATATACAAGATAATTGTCATAAATGAGTTGCAAATTCCCAAGGATGTTGGGCAGGTTTGGTTCCTTGTAAGACATTGGATTTTACTGTAGATTTATTAATAATTTTGCTGGGGTATGACACTCTTCAAATTATTTGGTAAGAAAGGATGTAAAATTTAAATGTGACCTAAACTATATAAGCATTGAGAAACAAAAGATTGCTTTGATGAGTGGTCTAATCTTGTCACATCCAAATTGGGATGAGTTCCACATCCCACCTGGATGCATCTTAAATTCTTAATTATGCTACTTGTACATTAACTCAAGAAAGAAGACATAAATTGGATAATTCATTGTGTATTTGACCTACAGATTGTTAAGGCAGAGAAAAACTATACGCTGGAAAGGGAAATTCCATGAATGATATATTGGTACAGAAATGTGGATTTTATCTGTTTGGAAAATCTATTAGCATTTTCAGTAGACCATCAAGGTTTGGTTTATCTGATCAATAAACCAATCATGTACAGGAGGACTACACGTTGGTTGTATTGCTATGATTAC
Organism: Cryptomeria japonica; assembly: GCF_030272615.1. Classification (NCBI taxonomy): domain Eukaryota; kingdom Viridiplantae; phylum Streptophyta; class Pinopsida; order Cupressales; family Cupressaceae; genus Cryptomeria; species Cryptomeria japonica. The sequence goes on from NC_081406.1 coordinate 347,566,096, forward strand.
AAAGTTTACATTTTTGTGGTAATTCAGATTGGTGAACCAATAGAGGGTGTTAGTGATGCTTACTTGGCCATTTCATATAGCTACACTATGAAAATGGTGTGGGGGATTGGAGAATATTTATTGATTATAAATTTGCAGCAGATGTACTTTTTACAAAGAAAAACAATTATGAAATAAACGCCATTTCAGTTAATACATGGACTATCCTATCGCTTGGGTAAAGATCAGATTCCAAGAAGATGTGTAATAGAAGAAGACATAGAATCCAATTTTAGAGAAGCATGTTCAGATTTCCTGAGCAGAGTAAGTGACAAAGGGACACACTTCATAAATGAAGTAATTTGCGAAATGATGAAAATATTATGAATCATATTCAATCAAGTGCATCTTATGCAAGTGAAAGTGGCCAGGTAGAAGCTTCAAATAATTCTATCATCATAGCCATTATCTATCAAACTTGTGTAATTGAAAAGCAAGATTGGAATGATAAAATGTTTGCAGTGGTATGGGCATATAGAACTTCATTAAAAAATATCATAGGGTAAACACCATTTCAATTACTGTGCTGGAAAGATGTACGGACGTAAATTTTCGTACTAAACTTGATGTTGGCTATAGAATTGGACAGGGGATGAATAAAGTCTGCAAGACAGACTGTTCTAGTTGCACAAGGTATATAAGATGAGGATGCTGGACAATGGTCAATTGAGACTAAACAATGAAGAAGAAAGTGCTAGAATGAAAGGTATAAAGAAAATTAAGAAATGACAGAACTTGAATAATGAAAATGCAGTGGAAAGTCACTTATGGAATAATTGAGTTCTTTGATAGTGAATTGGTTCAATTGATGGACATAGATGCGAAATTGCATCCCACTTTGATAAATGCATCAAAACTTGGACAATATCACACTAGAGGAGACGGTGGAGTCAGTTTAAATGAGACTGAATAAATTTTAAACTAAGAAAAACAATGTACTGAGGAAAATCCTTGGCCATAGTTTGCTGGTCAGGTTTGTAGTTCAGTAATCATAAGTGACTTCCATATAAAGATAAAAGGCTTGACTGGCCACAAGGAGGCATACAGTGGTGCTCATTGATTGCCAGGCAATGTAAACCATTGAGGACTGATGTAAGAAATGAAATTGGTCAACAGCTATATAGCCAGTGTTTCCTAGGGACAAGGCATGCATCCTGGATGCTGGAGATGGGGATAGGATGACCCTCCTCATCTCCCTTTCTTCTTATTGATTAATGGACATTCCTTCGATGTCTCCAGACCTTTTTTCCGAATGAAGTTTGGGAGTGGGCTGCTGCAACAGAGGATTGAGTGGCATAGCAAGCAGGATGAGTCTCTGTTAGGCATTTTGAAGTTGCATTCTTAAGGGCGTGGAGGAATTATTATCCATGTGAATGTTGGGGTGGTGATATGATAGGGTTAATGCTTTTGCCTAAAGTATGATGTTTTCCTGTCAAGTGTAGATGCTAGAGCCTTGTATACCCCTCTTTTTTACATGAAACATGGGAGTGGGCTGCTACAAGTCTACAACCACGGCTTGAGTGGCATAGCTAGTGGGAGGAATCTCTGTTAGAGATTATGAAACTTCATTCTTATTGGGAGAAGTCTCTCTGAGGCATTTGGAAACTGCATTCTTATTTGTGGCTTTACCTTCTGTATGATGTTTTTCCGTCAGGGTGTAAATATTAGAGACATTTTTGTTATATATGAGTTGGCAATGCCTTAAAGATGCTGTTGGGTATATGCGGACCAACTTATAAGCTTAAATAAAAATTAGAGAATCTTATGTCAGCTGTGGCATACATCTTTCTAAGAGTAATTGATGTTTCTTGTATTTCTAATGAAAGAAAATTTATAATATTATGATAGATTCTTAAAATAATGGTAAGGAATGCAAGCATTCTGTCCATTTTAATAAGGCACTCCTGAAATCATGCACAGAATAGAAATAAAGAACAAAAGAATAAGTTCTTTCTTTAAAACATTCAATATTTGTAGATCATTTTGTTTGAACATGAAAGATACCAACTAGGAATTGGCTCTAATCTGATTGGTCTGTTTTGACTGAATTCTTTGTCCCGTGAGTAGTTGCCTTAGGTTTTGATGTGGTTTTTGGGTTTCTTGCGCTTTTAGGGTTTAGAAAACATGTATGGATGATGTAAATCGTAATATAATTGCAAGAAATAAAAAAGCAACAAACTGAAACCTGAATTCAGAGTTTTGGTTATTTCATTACAGCTAATGATAATGCCAAATAATGCAAGTTTATTTCATACAAGCCCAAAGTCACATACCAAGTATCTAGAGGTTGCCTGGTGGGCTCAATTTTATTGCCCGAATAAGGAATGGATCTTCACAGGAGCTTCCAAAGGTTGTCAATGGCTCCAATAAGCTTTACTAGACCCAACTTAAATTATCTAAGATAAAGAATGCAAGAAATAGTTGTTCTGGTACAAAACCCTCAATGTTGCCAGGCGAGCCTACCCAAAATCTCTGCTTTTGACCCATTGAAATGATGATGCTAATCAATCAAGTGTTAGTTCAGCCATGAAACACCCTGAATTGCTATTCTAGAAGCCTAACAATGAATTCAAACCTGTAAACCACACCGATTTTGCTTGTATTTATTTTTTCTACTCCGCAGGCATGAAAGGAAGGTACAACTTACTGCTGGAGGGTATGGCCTGCAAGAATGGCTATCAAATTCGCTGTTGAAGGTTTACAAATTGCCCAGATCTGATATTTATGCCCTGTAGATGCTTCTATGTCTGTAATTCTGCTGATTTCGACCCTCAGTGACCTGAACTTTAGCTTCCCTTCTATGGCGATTTGCTGTTGCCAATGCCTGGATTGATGATTAGTTCCCAAAAGCTGTCCAGAATTGCTGTAGATGAATAATTATTACTGTAATAATCCCAAATGCTTCAGATTTGACCTCCCACTTGCCTGAATTGAAGCTTCCTTATGTGCCGCTATGCTGATAAACACCAGCAACCTGGGGTTTCCGTCCCCAATTTGCTTAAAACTTCTGTTCTGCTGCTGCAGATCGATTACAGAAAGAAATTATAATAAAATGAATGAGATATGATACCTAAACTCCACGCCAAATGTGGCTTTATGCCCACAAACCCTAAATCGCACGTCACAAAGGTATCAATTAAAGATTCCATTCCTTCTCCAATTTGGCATCTAACCTTGAGGGTATGATTTGTCATTAATCACTTGCCCACCTTTAAAAAACAAAACAATTTACCTAGGTAGGCGTGCCACTTAAGGACTTTTAATGTTGTGATTAAATAATATTACTTTATAAAGTCACTTTTATAAAATATTTCTATTTTTAGAATAAAGTAACTTTATAACATTTTAATATAAAGTTCACTCTAATTAGAGCGACCATGTCCAACATTAGCTAAGTATGGGGCCTACTTGCACACTCCATCACCTCCTAACCACTGGATTCACCTACGGAGGTGTGGCTAACATGCAAAACTATGCAATTGAGTGATCATAGGAAAAGTGGGGACATTACAGTCCTCCCTTCCGAGAGATTGCTTGTCCACAAGCAATGGCTCCATGTACCACCACAATCCCATACAAGCCGTACATGAAATACTGAATGCTCCTGCTGTTCTAGTCTAACATGAATGTTATGCAATATCATGCGGTGATCCATGGGGAACAAAGTACCTAGCAAGCCAACATCCGGATCCCATACCAATGTGAGATATGCAGCGCCATCCAACCGCTGTGCCACTCTGATATCAACATCAGTACCCCCGCGATGTAACCACTCATCATAGGTCCAACGGATGAATGCACTATATATGTCAATGCTAGGACTCTAGGATAATCTTGACAAAGATCCATTATGCATATGTTGTACCCCTCTGAACATAAAAGTAAATACATACTACCCAAGCATCACAAAGTAGTCCATAGCAACAATCTTGGAACCTGATTCACTCTAGTGTGACAAAATAAAAAAACATGCTCAGCCATCGCATGCAAGCCTCAGTACTTCTGACCATACAACTATTTGCTCCATCCGAGCAAAACTAATCAAACATCTCAAACCATGAAGCAACATATGGAAGTCTATGTGAAGCGATGTACCCAACACATCAATACCCGGGTCCCACATGAATATATATATATACTAGTATATGTGATGTAGAAGAAGGGTATCATATCATCACCATCACCAGCACATAACCATCTGTGTATGTAGGACATCATTTCTATGCGGGTGTGATATTCCGCATGCTCAAATCCCAACGCAAATGGGCATCCTATCTCGCTGTAATAACTCTGACCAGCAACATGAATGATCGCAAACTGGTCAACCAACCAATACCTATCAAAGAATACCCAAGAAGAATACCCCTCAACAATCTCGTGCTGAAACACTGATGTAATCAATGCCAAATTTGTGAAGGGTATACGACTCCGGCTTGGACAACTACCTGTCCTTAAGGTGTCGAAGATCATGGAGTCACTGATCAGCAAGAACATCACTGCCATGTCAAGAGAATCAAATGATAAAGTGATCAATGGAGTATGCATGTCATACCTACTCAACGAAGTCCTCTCTAGGGTAACAACTCCACTAAGAGATACATCAATAGGACCACTACCAACATCATGAAGCTGATCCACTATATATTCTGCATCTGGCAACACGTGACCCTTAATACCCATTGAGTCAAAAGGAGTGATTCCAATCCTCAAATAGGAGACACTATCAAAATCATCATGTACCACGACAATAGGGCTATCCTCAGAATCACCTGATGCAACAGATGGTCCTTTGCTACTCTCTACTAAAGCGCTCATCCCATATATGTCATCTGCTCTAGTCGATGTAATGGATGTAGCCGCATCCTCCATGTGCTCACTACTGCTACCAGTGGGTGTATGCTCATCATTAGTATATGCCATAGGAATCAGAACTGTACCTGTGGATGGTGAATACTGTGCCAACCTCAACTCCACGGTAAGTTCCTCAATCTGTAACTGGGACTCTTGAAGGGCTGTCTGAGTGTTCTTCAAGGAGTCCATGGTGACCTCAAGCTCATATGTGAGCTCATCAACCTCCTCTTCCTTTCCCTCTAAAGCATCATGATAGATTCCAACGAGCATGAGAAGATGATCTCTATCTGATAATAGCTGTAGATAATTTCTCTTCATTATCCCAACTGCTTCTCTCAGTGCCTGAAATTCTGCAAGGGAAAGTCCACCATCACGGTGCTCATATGTGCCTGGTGTCCATAAACAATATACCACCAACTGCTGAACAACATCAAAGTGTTCTAAGGCTGAAGCAATCATGCCTTCGCTCACCTTCAATTGCCCTGCCAAATTATGAGGATTATGAAACTCATCACCCCCATACAATTTTCCTGGTTTGTCATTTGTAGTATGGTATGAGGCTGAGTCACCATCACTATCCGTTTGGTAAACACCCTCTAGTGTGCTACCAACTTTGCACATATCCTCATCAAGTGTACTGCTGTTATGAACCTCTTGGGGTGGCTCAAATGACATGCTAGAGGCTGCTGATTTGCTAAGTTCAAAATACACCTCTTGTATCAAGATAGACTCACACACATCCATCAAACTCTCCTCGGAACCATCACCATTAGGCACATTTTCTGTTTTGTTCCCATCATCTAAGGTCTGATTTGAAAAATCAGACTCATTGTGACATGTATCTTCAATATCAAAAGCATCAGTAACACCCAAACAATGTGTGTTTGCATTAGATAACCCCTCACAACCATCATCCTCATGTACCAAAGCATCTAAATCATGTTTATGCTCAGTAGTAAGACTGCTGCCATAAAAGTCAGGGCTGCTATGGCTTGTTTTCCCCTTGCATCCCTCTTGTTTAACACTCATATATTGTGTGCCAATTGTTGGAATCCCTCCTACAACTTCCTCCTCATGTGCCATGACCTTTGAATCATCAATGTGTTCATATGAAGGACTGCTATTATAAAAATTAGAATGGTTGCCATACCTTTGTGACATGTTTTCAACATTCATAGGTACCACTTCATCCCTTGTAGCATGTTCATCAAATTCCTCATAGAGATTTTTACAAACCTCATTTATGGATGAGTCAATTGGTTCTCCTTTTATTTGTAGCTGATATGAATTCATAGCATCTTCAGCTTCATCTGGAATACCCATAAATTGGGTGAAGGTAAGCATTTACTGTACCTTTTTTGGAAGGGAGTAATACTTATGATAGTTGCTCATGAGTGTATCATTGAATGCTTTAGTAGGGGGGCTCCTCCTTGTACTTTTAGATGTAGTTGTACCTCTAGAGTGTCTTGAACTCTTTGAAGGTGTTTGATCAAATTTACTCATTGCTTGTTTATTTTTACATAACCCTGTCATGATGATTCTTTTTACTGTCCAACTGAAAACCAAATCCAATCACACCAAGTGAATGCAATTACCGCCTCACAGGCTGGCAGGATTATGCTCTGATATCACTGAAAGATACCAACTAGGAATTGGCTCTAATCTGATTGGTCTATTTTGACTGAATTCTTTGACCCGTGAGTAGTTGCCTTAGGATTTGATGTGGTTTTTGGGTTTCTTGCGCTTTTAGGGTTTAGAAAACATGAATGGATGATGTAAATCGTAATATAATTGCAAGAAATAAAAAAGCAACAAACTGAAACCCGAATTCAGAGTTTTGGTTATTTCATTACAGTTAATGATAATGCCAAATAATGCAAGTTTATTTCATACAAGCCCAAAGTCACATACCAAGTATCTAGAGGTTGCCTGGTGGGCTCAATTTTATTGCCCGAATAAGGAATGGATCTTCACAGGAGCTTCCAAAGGTTGTCAATGGCTCCAATAAGCTTTACTAGACCCAACTTAAATTATCTAAGATAAAGAATGCAAGAAATAGTTGTTCTGGTACAAAACCCTCAATGTTGCCAGGCGAGCCTACCCAAAATCTCTGCTTTTGACCCATTGAAATGATGATGCTGATCAATCAAGTGTTAGTTCAGCCATGAAGCAACCTGAATTGCTATTCTAGAAGCCTAACAATGAATTCAAACCTGTAAACCACACCGATTTTGCTTGTATTTTTTTTTTCTACTCCTTAGGTATGAAAGGAAGGTATGACTTACTGCTGGAGGGTACGGCCTGCAAGAATGGCTATCAAATTCGCTGTTGAAGGTTTAAAATTGCCCAGATCTGATATTTATGCCCTGTAGATGCTGCTATGTCTGTAATTCTGCTGATTTCGACCCTCAGTGACCTGAACTTTAGCTTCCCTTCTATGGCGATTTGTTGTTGCCAATGCCTGGATTGATGATTAATTTCCAAAAGCTGTCCAGAATTGCTGTAGATGAATTATTACTACTGTAATAATCCCAAATGGTTCAGATTTGACCTCCCAATGGCCTGAATTGAAGCTTCCTTATGTGCCGCTATGCCGATAAACTCCAGCAACCTGGGGGTTTCCGTCCCCAATTTGTTTAAAACTTCTGTTCTGCTGCTGCAGATTGATTACAGAAAGAAATTATAATAAAATGAATGAGATATGATACCTAAACTCCACGCCAAATGTGGCTTTATGCCCACAAACCCTAAATCGCATGTCACAATGGTATCAATTAAAGATTCCATTGGAATCTTCCTTCTCCAATTTGGTGTCTAACCTTGAGGGTATGATTTGTCATTAATCACTTGCCCACCTTTAAAAAACAAAACAACTTACCTAGGTAGGCGTGCCACTTAAGGACTTTTAATGTTGTGATTAAATAATATTACTTTATAAAGTCACTTTTATAAAATATTTCTATTTTTAGAATAAAGTAACTTTATAACATTTTAATATAAAGTTCACTCTAATTAGAGCGACCATGTCCAACATTAGCTAAGTATGGGGCCTACTTGCACACTCCATCACCTCCTAACCACTGGATTCACTTGCGGAGGTGGCTAACAGGCAAAACTATGCAACCGAGTGATCACACGAAAAGTGGGGACATTACAGAACATCACTGTGCATCACTAGGGACATTACAGAACATCTTTTTGCATCACTAGGGATTTAAAGGGGTCTGGTTATTGAATTTGATTTTATACATTTAGATGAGCAAGACTTGAGCTAAGCATCTACCAACTGAAATACCGTTGAAGTTAACAGTCAGTTCAAATTCTCAGAATGATTGCATTTGTTTTCTTTTCTTTCCCTACTTTTGTGTAAGTTCCTAGATATGATTCCACACTCTTTAACAGTTTATTTTGATGACTTATGTTTAACATGCCTTAAGCCATAGATAAATCTTTGGGATTCTATACATCAAATTAATCTGTAGTTCTTGTTGTCGCTTTCTTACTTTATTTCATCTTATATGAATACTGCAGCTTTTATATTAACAAGGCAAGTAAGCATTTGTGAAGAAAAAGTTCCAATGGATATCAAGATGAATACAAATTATCTGTGTAGTAGTCAAATGTTTCTATTTCTAGCATAATATTTAACAATTGTGGTCAATGACATGAATTTGTTAATCTAATTGTACTTACAGGACACAAGACTTCGTTGGTGGCCTTTAACAATCATACTTGCCTTGGGCGTATATTATTGACAGGATCAAATCTTTGTTCCTGATCTGATTATTTCTATGCTGGAGACAATGCAGCTGGATTGGCATTTAGAAGGAACTCTTTGCTCTTCTCTTATCATAATCTTGTAAATATTCATAGATGGCAGACTGGGCTGCTATCTCATCTGCTGTCTATTCACAACCTCAACCTAGTCAATTCTACAAAAATGATAGAATCTTTGGCAAAAGCTTGGTTCACAGTAAGAGACATTTAGGGCATATTGAGACTCACCTTTTCCTTGGGAGGAAGCATTCTTTTCAACAATACCATGGCCAATATCAAAGTCATTTTTTTGCTTTAGGACGATTGCATAGAAGCTGGACTGAAGGCTTGCTTTGGACACCATGCTATCATTCTCAGAAAATCTATTCTTTGGACGTGCTTGCATTTGGAGACATGGGAAGGAAACATCTCTGTGAAAGAAAACATAGATTTTTGTGGAGTACTTCCTGTTTTGCATCATTTTTGAAGGAGCCTTGCAGTTTTAGTTCTAATTCTTCTGGCTTATCAAATGATTCGGTATGGAATTATAGTGATTACAAACATTCAAGAGGTTGCAAAAATTCTTCTGGATTTCAATGCTTTGCAGCTCTGGTAGATATTGGAAACGTCATGTCTTTGGAGTGGACATCTGCTGTGGATGAGGTGCTATTAGCTACCACTGTTGTCCTAGCATATATGGCTGGAATAGTCACCCCAAGATCTCAAATTTCTGGAAGAAGGCAGAATGACATTGCAAATTTGGATAATGCCTCAGCAGATAATATTCTCTTCAGCAGGTGACTACTAGCGAGTAAAAGCTTGATTAGGTAGTATTGTTTCCAATTGGCAAGTTGCTGACCAGGGTGTTTAGCATAGAAGTAATTACAACACATTTCATTTTTATATCTCAAATAATTTCATTCATGATTTTCTGAACTGACAGGCTTGAAAAGAAAGAGAACAATAATAATGTGGGTGACATCTGGAACATTGTGCAAAGGAAACTTACAACAGCTGTGAATGTTATTGAGAAAAATGATAGCTATGGAACTGTGTTCTTGGAACGTGAAAATCCTGGGAAGAGCAATATGATAAGTTTGCAAGCTATTGAGAAGGGTCCAAGATTAAGACTTCTCTGGACAACATTGGATCATCTTCACAAAGAGGCAGGCATTGACTTTTTACCTAACAATTCTTTTCATGAATGCCTATGTCTTGAATTATAGCTTTTCTGTATATGCTGATGGGATGTATTCGTAGTAGCAATTTATAGTAACCTATAAACTTAAATGACCCCTACTGTTTTATGTTCTGTAAGAGTTACTTCTGAATGCATGGAGAAGTTCATCTGAGCAATAAATTGCATATTTTATATTCGAAAGAAACTGTTTTCTTCTGGAATGTCTTTTGTCAGTGTGAATTATGTCTAGGTCGTCTGTATCTCCAAGCACACCTAATGAATCTATCTTAGCTTTGTTTTTAATGCCGGGAGTCAAACATCTTACACTTGAGTACCCTTATCCCTGTTGATGTGTACCATAGGGAACAATCGGATGGTCTTATTGACGTGTCATTCTGAAATAGGCAGGTACAACTTATGCGTATAAGCTGCATTGGAAGTCTCCTTGTGTTGAATTGTAGGTTATTTCTGTTTTAACATATCTTGAACATCGGTTTATAACAACTTCAATATTGTTTTAAAACACTCATATGTGAGTGCAAAAATGCATGCAGTGGCTCATTTGAGAAGAAGTATTTCTTGCAAATAACTCTATGCTTCTAAAATTTCATTTTTCTATATTATTGTTAAGATCTTTTATTCTTTCTGCAAGCACAATGGACTTGAATAAAGTCTAGTTATGATATTATGGAAATAATTGTTATTCTTAATTGTTTTTCATTATTGTTAAGTCATGTTTGAGTACGCCACATGCCATTTTTAGGTGTATCTTATTCTGTTGATTTTGATCATGTAGAAAGTCACAAAGCATAAGGATTAAGGATGGGTTGTGTTTTTATCTGCTACAACTTTAACCTAGCTTCTTTTAAAGTCATAGAGCATGTGCCTGCTATTCTGCTTTTGTTCAATTCTTAGTAAAAGTTCCACTTGGGCACATCCTTCTATTCTACCGTTTATCAATATAGTCCTGGTTGACCTTGCTCCTAAATATTGTGCATATTTGAAGATGTTTAGTGATGTTAAAATATCTTCTTATAAAATATCCTTATTTAATTTTTCTATATTATTCTTTTTAAGACCTTTTATTCTTTGTGCAAGCACATTTGATTTGAATGAAGTCCAGTTTTGATATTCTGGTGATAATTGTTCTTCTTGGTTGTTTTTCATTATTGTTAACTCACGTCTAAGTATGTTACATGCCATTTTTTACCTGTATCTTATCGTGCTGACTTTGACCATAGATAAGATCACAAAGCATAAGGAGCAAGGATAGGTTCCGTTTTTATCTGCCACAACTTTAATTTAGCTTACTTTCAAAGTTATAGAGCACATCTCTTCTATTTTATTTTCTGGTTATATTCCATATCCTACTAAAAGTTACGATGGGGCACATGGGCACATCCTTATATTCCACTGTTTATCAATATAATCTTGCCTGGCCTTGCTCCTAAATATTGAGCCTAATCAAAGATGTACTGTGATGTTAATATATCTTCTTATAAAATATCTTTAGCCTATGATTATACTATTACATGAATATACTTAGTTTTAGCTTGTTCAGGTGCTCATCTAAAGCTTAAGTCACGCGGTCTTCCTTTTCATGGAGAGTATGCTTCTACAAAGATAGCTGATTGCATAGTGTTTGCACTTGTTTAATGTAATCCTTTTTCTTGAAACATAGGTTGCAACTTGGTGTTGCTACTTTTATTATGATCTTATGCTGCCTTTCTTGTGTTATCCCTACTTTGATGACCATTTCCATATTTGGGAAGGCCGTCAGCCACCTTCTGTATGGCATGAGTACAATATTTTTGTGGGTTGGGTATCTGAGCTCTTAAATTGATTTGCCAATTTGACTCCTTGTTAGATTGGTTATTACATATTCAATAATTTTTCTAGGGCAGGCAGGGGCATAAAATGGTTTGTAAGAATTGTAGTAAATGTTTTGGTATCCTGGCATTATATATTTGTGCTTCTCTTTTTCCCTAAAGCTTGAATTTTCTGTGTTATTATCTTTCCATGTTGATTTTTTTTGCTGATTGACATTTTGTACAGTTGTGTTAGCAGATTGGCAAGGTTCCACTAAACAGAAAAAGTTTAGACCAAGGTGAATGTGTAAGGCTTCTCTTAGATATTGTAAATGCTTCAGTTGGACCAATATATGCACGATGGCTTCAGGAAGAGCATAGAAGGAATGACTGTATTCTTTCCGAGGTATTCTTTAAATTAAATTACATTTCAATAATTGATTTATGTTTTTTGAGATTGCAATGCTTACAGACTCTTTTCTTCCAAGTTAGTTTAAAAAAGTGATTTGAAGAACTAAAATGTTGTGCACAGCACATGATGCTGATGCAACATTTATAGTTCAAGGATCAAATCTCACCTAGGACAAGCTTTGTTGCATCTTACTGTATCATTTGTTCTCAACTTGGATCATTTATAGCTAGTTTTTCTTTCCCTTCTGCTATAAATTGAAATAATGAGTGCTCATGCATGATAAGTTTGCTTTACTGAAACACTGTTTGAACAATTCTGTCTTCACTTCGACATAGGTAAAATAATTGCACAAAATTTTGAAATCTTTGAAAGACCAAGATTCATTCTATAAGCTCCTAGCTATTCTGAAGTAAATTGGCTTATGGAATGAAATTTAAACAAGTGAATTCAAAATTTTGAAATCTTTAAAAGATCAAGATTCATTCTATAAGCTTCTAGCTATTCTGAAGTAAATTGGCTTATGGAATGAAATTTAAACAATTGAACTCAAATAAATTTTACTTGTAATAATAAATGGTTGTGTCATATTGCTATTCTAAGTTCAATTAATTGCTTCCTAGGGGTCCTGTTTTGTAATTACTTAAATCTTGGGTTCAAGAGGAATCAAACAATGAGTACTCCTTAGAGTGAAGTAAATTGGGCAATGAAATGAAACATAAACAACTATGCTCCCTCAAGTTTTTGGGACGGGGATGATAGGGGACCGTGTTTCCAGTAGAGGAGTACATTAGGGGATGGCTATTAAAAACTAGGGAAATTTTAAAAAATATAGAGAGATTTCAAATATTCATATCATAACATTGATAAAGCATTCATCATAGACATTGTAGAAGCTTAATAGGTAACATTAGACTAAAATTGAGATTTCACATGAGAATTGACAACAAATTAACAAAATTCAAATGCTTTCATTGTCAACGTGCATACATATTATATAAGAATTATAACAAAATGCCCAAAGGCTCAATGTTAAAACTATAAAATGACAAAAACATAGAAAATATATGGTCCCTATTCAGCAGATGCAACTAGTAGGTCTTTATCAAAATCAGAGCTCAAGTCTATGTCATTGCCAGTATAAGGGGTTGTCTCAGGCAATGGAACCCCAACCAATCCTTCGTGTGTCTCTACCTCATTGATTTGTATAGCATCTTTAGTATCAACATCCCAACGTGAGGCAAAAGTTTGACGATACTTAGGAGTTTGTGGATCTTGTAGCCACAAAGCATTGTGTATAGCCACTAACTTTTCTGATTGTCTAGGGGTAAGGTTGTTCCTTTTGATTGATTGTTTGAAGCTATATGTGGACCAATTCCTCTTTGCAGTAGAGGAGTTGGCAACCTATGAAAGAAGACCAATAACACGTAACCTCAACTCCGGTGCATCCTTCCCATGCCATGTCCACCATCCAATAGGGTCGGTTTAAGCTAATGTAGCTCTATTTGACACCGTGTTTGGTCTGTTGAAGGTTGGACCACAAAGATTGACAAATGCAAGCCATTGTGTGCGAAGTAAAGCAGACAACTCTTCAATATACATTTTTCCAAGGGCCTTCAATAAACCTTATTTCATCTCTTCATCATGAGATGGAGGCACTCTCCCAGGCCTTGTTGCATACCATTCGGGATTAGGAGCATATGGTGCCATATGAAGTGGGGTGGTCATAGTGTACCACTGTTGTGTCTCAATGGGCTTAAAATGCTTCTCATAAAAACCCAAAGTAGGATCCTTGCTTTGAATTGCTTGCTTGATCCACTCAAGCATGCTATTGAGGGCCTCATAAATTTCTTCAAGGCTAGGAGAGTCAATATCAACATTTCTAATTACTTGCACAATAGGCTCAATGATGGAGCAAACATATTTGCAGGTGCAAACAAGTTACAAAAACTAAAATCTTTAAAAAGAATGGATATATTTTATGAGTTAGAAACATTAATAAATTATTAAATTAACATTTTAAAAGTTAAATAATAAAATCAGCAATTTTCTTACCTCATTGTGGACCACTAGTCATCATCAAGGATTTTTTGTTTCACACTTCTTCCTTCCGATATGCTTGCCTCTTGCCGTCTACTTCACTCTGCATTGACTAACATTAATTGTAAAGCCCCCTGAACCTCAGGCATCCTCTCTAACAAAATAAAGCAACTCTCATATCTAGTGTTGACAAGCTTGAGGAATTCCTTAAAAATGTCTTGAACAAAGCAAGTGAAGTGTGAAGGTTGCAAATGAACATCTACACATCTCCAACCTCTGACACCACTCCCTTCACCTGATTTATCTTCCAAATGTCCTTCAAGGTATTGTTCAATGCATGAACACAATAATGGGTCAAAAAAATGTGCTTATAAGCACCCGCTACCATCAGTCCAACTAACTTACACACATGGGCTGAATCAGTCATTACTTGTGATGAGCACACACTTATAATGAGGGGGGGGGGGTGAATCAATATAAGACTAACTTTTACTTATTTAAAATTTAACAACCACAATAATAGCAAACACATAAGACTCACACAATGAAGAACACAAGATTTACATGGAAACCCTTTCAGGGAAAAACCACAAAGGAAGATTGCTTGGATCTATTGTCCAAATCCAGCCACAACAAAATAAATTGATCTTACAATATTTGCAGGCACCAACTCACTAGAGACACCAATTCTCACTTACAGAATTTGCAGGCACCAACCTGTTGGAGACACCAATCCCCACAACTGAGCACCAACTCGGCAAGAGACACCAATCTCTTCTTATAGGAAGCACCAAGCTCTTCTACTTATTGGCCTCCTAAAATTCTTGCTTTCTGGATGTACGACCAAGGGCTACTGAAGTGATCTGGAAATCCATAGGAGTAGCAATGTTCGCTGTCACGCCTGCAATAGGAACAACAATTTGTGCAATCCGCATTCCTGTCTCATCTCTAGCTATATGCGACAAAATCTTCGCTCTCTTGGGCTCCTTCTCCTTAGCATTCCTAGCTAGGTAGTCATCAATATCATCAATAGGCTGTACCTCTATCATTTGTTTACTTTTCTCCATACTTGTCATCAGCCATTCAGGAATAGCGGCCATCTCCATACCATCATTGAGACACATTTCTCGATCAAGTCCTCTCAATGCCGAGATAACATCATCATTATCATCAAGATTATTCCCGGTTAAATCATATATCTCATTTCCCAAACTAACTTCCAAAAGGACAGTAGGGGATCCCGACTGATCATCATTCTCATTCAGAGGTGCAGATGTCGCTGTGGCATGGAACTCCTGAATATTCCCTGGCAGTATCACTGCGTTGGAACACTGCTGAGTCTCCTTGTTCTTCTTTGTTACTTCAATCACTTCGATTGATGAGAGACTGAGAGGGGGTGAAGGAATGATAAGTGGAGGAATGATAGTCTTCTGTTTCTTCTTCACCTCCTCAATCTTCTTCCCTCCGACCTTAACTTCTCCTGGCGTGTTCTTCCTTCTCTTGGGAGCTTGACTCTCTTCGTCTGCATGAATCCTGACATCACTGATAGTCCTCTGATCATCCTTGGAAATAGACTCTTCCGGCTTCATTCTTTCATAAGTGAAGGGAACACCCATATCAACTAACTTATTCATCTGTATATCCACCCATGTATGGGAGAAATTCAAGACCTCTCTCATCAATATATTTAGGTCAATCTCTTCTGACTCTGACCAATTAGGCAATAGGATTGCCTTCTTCATTTCATTCTCATACTGTGGATGTGTATGATCTCTATCATCTAATACTTGATCAGGAATGAGGAAAAGTCCACACTTTCTCATGAAATCCACTGACATTCTGGACCACATTCTTCTCTTCACTGCTTGCTCATCCATCAGGTTAGCCCAATAATCTTCTATGTCAACTTTGTGAATGAACTTCTCTCCCCTGATCCTTCCTACTTTCTTGTGTGGATCAAATCTTTCTCTTTTCTTGTTTGTAGCAAATTGATAGAATGCAAGCTCCTCATTCACAGTGCTGGCGGCTATGGCAGACTGACAAACCTCTAGCATCTTCCCAACTGAAATAGGGAATGTCATGCCTGTCCTGTACTTCTCTCTTTGAATAACATCGAACTCTAGAAGCTGTCTCACCACTTCCAACAAGATCATTCTGTTGGTTGGATACCTAGGCAGTCTGTAAGGTTCAGATTGAAACCCATGAATCCTAAGGTACGTGAAAGTGGGAAACTGAATATACCACGATCCATATTTCTCTATTAACTCTGTTGCCTCCTTGGACAATCTTCTGTGGATTTTGCCTTGCAGCATTCGTGTGATGTACATAGTGAATGCATCATTCACTCTCTTATAGTCTTCAATTCTATACATGCTCAGCTGGGGGTAGCATTCATGACTCCTGAATTGTCCTTGCCCATTCCCAATTTCACCTTTGCATATTAATCCTCTGTATGAAACAAACTGTGCAAGTAGGTATACCAGGCAAGAAGTCATGGCAAATGATTTGGACCGCTCTACATTCCTCAATTGAAAATCCAGATTGTCACTTATAATCTTGGACCAATTTACTAACGTTCCCCTAAGACAATCCTGGATGAAGTAGAACATCCATCCATCGAATATTGCTCCCTGTGGCATCCCCATCACTTTGTTGAGTAGGAATATCAAATCACTATACTCCTCCTTGAAATCTATGCACATGAGTGTCTTTGGAGCCTTGGAATGATGAGACCTAGGCTCAATCATCCACTCTTTGTTAATCAAATTCTTGCATACACGCATCTTCTTCTTGTATCTTTCTTCATATTCATCCTTGGTCACATCCTTCATGTGTATTCCGCGTGGAATTCCGAACACCTCTGCAATAGCATCCTCAACAAGGTAGGCGATGACAACGCCCTTAGGAGTCTTGATCATTCTCGTGAGCGGATCGTAACATCGTGCACACTCCAGGATAAGCTCACTGCACTGTATGGACTGTGGAAATCCAACGGCATGGAAAATACCACTCTTCATAATGTTCGCATATGCTGGGGAAGGAACTTGATCATCGACTCCGAACATCTGACGCTGCATCTGGTCGAAGTCTAGGAAATGCATGTTTGTATCTGTGATCTCCTTCCATCTGGATGAAATCTTGAGCTCTGGATAGAATCCAGTCTCCAGCACCTTCAATAGTTCTTTCCTTTCCTTATATCCAGACTTTGACATCGCACCTGGACGAAGCTTGAAGTTAGACTTAGGAAAATAAATAATGCTCTTAATGAAATTCCTGACTTTCTAAAGATTTTAGCTAACTAGGGCATGGAGTCAGGAAAATAATCCATACACTTGGTAAATTTTAACAATTAAGTTCAAAATGTGACAACACTAAGGCATGGAAACCCTCTATAAAATTCACTAATACCTCCTTATGCTTAGAAAATATGCAGGCTAAAATGCAAAGGAGTATACCGGATTAATGATGACTAAGGAAAGGTTTGAAAGTTTTGTGTTTCCACACAATGTATGTCTGAAGACACCTTCCGCAGTCAACAATGGAGGTCAACAATTCTGAAGACAACTTGAAAATCAGACTTTTAAAACATGTTGCAATCTTCAAAAATGTGCATAAACTCGATAAAAAATCAGTTTTAATGATGAAAACAATCATATTCAGGAATGTAAGTGTGGCTGGTAAAAGATTAATCTCTGAGGACAAGTCTGAAAATTGATTACTTCAGACTTACCAGCACCTTGCAAAGTAGTTAAAAATCCCTAAAAATGATGAAAAATGGCTAAGGAATCAGCTCCAAGCAAAATCGCCAAAGTGGTTAGGTGGCCAGAAATGAAATTTTTTGAGGACAACCGCCTAACAATGGAGTTTTCAGACCTGCAACAGCGATAAGATGGTCTGAAAATGCACATAAAACTCCATAAAATACCTCCAAATGCAAATTGCCTAAGTTGGAATTGGCTGGGCAAAGAAAACTTAAGTCTGAAAATTAATGGGCAGCCATTAATGGAGGTCAAATTTGAAGCAAACCTCAGATCTGAAGCGAATCAGCAAGCTGGGAATGATGGCAGCCACCAAGCATGGATGAAAATCACCAAAATGTGGCACCAAACCACTCTTCAAATAAAATCGAAATTTTCCCAACTATGGCGCCATACTAAAATTCTGAAAATATCATCAATGGCAGCCCGGATCTGCAACAATGGAAGACTGGAACAACAAGCAAAAAATGGAGGAAAATATCGCCCAAGTCTCCAAACACAAAATCGCCAAACTTGCAAAAAAATCGCCAAACTTGGAAAATTGAAAATCTGGAAATGGTCTTTAATGGCAGCAAAGGGAATAGATCAGCAAGTTGGAAAAAATGGAGGAGGAAGGAATCCTCAACCCAACACTTGACTTCAATGCCTTGCTAAAATTCGCCCAATCTTGGAGGAAAATCGCCTTTCATGTAGACACCTGGCAGATTTAATAATAAAATAATGCTAAGGCTCCTCTCTTATACTTGCATTTACCTCTTACTTTCACCACACAAGCAATGTGGGATAAAACACTTGCTTAAATACTTGCTTGTTAAAAACTAACTTGCTTCTAGAAGGTTAAAATATTAAATGTTTATTGCAAGTTATTTAATTTTGCTTTTAAAATTTTAAATAATCATTAATCATTATTTAAAAGTAATTAAAAATGGGGCTCATTTATTAAATATTTCAATTTAAGTCCAAATTAAGCCTCCAAGGGAAAATCGACTTGGGTTGGGATTGAAAAATCCCTTTAAAAATCATTTAAGTGTCAAAAATTTCCCCATAAGGGAAAATCGACCCTAGCTTTGATAAAAATCCATGCTCAAATTCATCAAAAATGCACACAAAACTCCCCAGGGGAAAATTGATGGCAGTCTGGATTGAAAATCCACACTCCAAACTCACTTCACTTGCAAAAGTTACTCCCTGGTGGAAATTCGACCTCAGACTGGATGAAAATCCAGACTCAAAACTCGTTAAAATGCTCTCAGTGGAAAATCGACCTTTGTCTGGATGAAAATCCGGACAAAATCTGCAGTCACTTGTCTCAAAATATCCTGGTGAAAAATCGACCCAGGCATGGAATCATCCTCAATGTTGTCTGCACTATAGTCCGCACTCCAATCCGCACTCTTGGCGGAAAATCGATGGTAGTCTGGATAAATCCTGACACTTAGCCAAATTTTAGCACTTTGAGTGGAAAATCGATCCAGGTATGGATAAACAGTGGTGGAAAATAATAGCCAGTATGGATTTCAGGGGAAACCCATGTGTAGTGTGGATTTTGAGTGGGGGAAAGGGGTGGGTAGTCTGGAATGTGAGGGGAAAAGCACCTCTAGCATGGAATTTGACCCTCTAACCCTTGGAATATGGATTTCCCTTAGGAATTTATCATTTAAACCACTCAAAATCACTTAGAAACTTTAAAATTAGATTGGACTTAGGCAAATTTTCCAAAATATTGAGCGAAACACTAGGAAAATATTGGAATAAAGTGCGAAATCAATTTAAATAATACCTTAGGAGCAAGAAAACAACTCCAAAAGGTCTTGGAATACCTTGGCACTTTAAAATCACTGACGCACGTGTTTAAAAACACGTTAACGCTCAAAAGGTCAACACTTAGACAAAACTTAGGATCATTAAAATATCAACATTTGCAACTTGATCCTATAACTTCAAAAACCCTAGACGACACTAGGCATGATCAAAACTCCGAGACTCGGGCACGGGAAACGCAAAATTGCCCACTAAGCAGCCAGAACCCTAACCTAACAACGCAGAAAGCCGGAAAAGAGGGGGTCCCTGTTAGCAATGGGGCAATGTGTGAAAAGGTCACAACAGTTCCCAGACTTATCGAAAAAAGACTCACTTACCTATTTATGGAATGACTATTAGAAGCTATTTGTGGCCTAGTAAGTGCCTTTGATCCCATCACTCTCCAAGATGCAATTTTAAAGGCCCTACAACTTGATACCACTAAAACAAGGGATAAGGGTTACTCCAAAAATATATCATCAAGAGATAAAACCTCCTATAAGAAAGATGGGCATCAAAGAGCATTTTCTCCTAAAGATGACCACAAAGCACTTCAATGAAAAGGGTTATGTTTCAAGTGCAAGGAGAAATGGGGGTGTGGACATGTTTGTAATCAAGAACAACTTCAAAGGAAAAATTGTGTTTCAAGTGTGGAAAAAAGGGAGCCTTTTCATGGAACGAAGCAGCCCAACAAGCCTTCGAAAGACTTAAGGAGATAATGAGTTCTTGCTCTATTCTAGCCGTTCTTGACTTTACATTGCCTTTCGAGTTAGAATGTGATGCTTCCAGGGAAGGCATTGGAGTAGTACTCATGCAAGACAAGCACCCAATTGCATTTGAATGTCGAAAAATCATAGAATTTGATAAACATTACTCCATTTATGATAAAGAAATGTTAGCCATTATGCATGCATTGGCTAAATTTAGACAACATTTGGTTTGTTGAAAATTCATAGTAAAAACCGACCACAATAGCCTAAGTTTTTTCCTAAATCAAAAGGATCTACATTACTGGCAACAAAAATGGGTCAGCAAATTACAAGCTTATAATTTTGATATAGAATACATGAAAGGGAAGAATAACATTGTAGCAGATGCACTATCCCACAAACCCTACTTATGCTCCATAACATGCATCTCCATGAATTGAAGAACTCAATTATTGCTGAATAGGCCAAGGATCCAAAGGCAAGTGACATCCTAGAAGGAAACAAAATGAAGAATATAAACTAGTGGAAGAACTCATCCTATATAAAGATAGGATATATCTTGTACTAGGCTGAAGGATAAAGGAGAAGATCATTAGAGAATAGCATGACAACCCCTTAGCCGGCCACCAAGGGTATTTCAAAACTTATAAGCAAGTAAGAGAGAAATACTCTCGAAAAGGTCTCAAAAAAGATATCCTAAAACATGTTCGAGAATGGATGACTTGCCAAAGGAACAAAGCAGAATAGATCTATCCAACAAGCCTCCTACAACCGCTGCCTATTCCTAATAAAAAATTGGAAAGTGTTTCCATTAATTTCATAACCGGGCTTCCCAAAGTGCAAGCCATAGATTGTATATACGTAGTGGTGGACCGCCTTACCAAGTATGCACATTTCATGGCAATATCCATTGACTATAAAGCTCCTCAAGTAGCCAATGTTTTCTCCAAGGAAAATTTCAGATTACATAGCCTACCTAGAAACGTTGTCAGTGAAAGAGACAACCGTTTCCTTAGCTTATTTTGGCAAGAACTTTTCCAACTAGTAGGAACATAACTCACACCAAGTACAAGTTATCATCTGCAAACAGATGGATAGACAGAGATTGTAAACAAATGGTTGGAAGGATACCTAAGGAACTATGCTACGAGACAACAAAATGCTTGGATCAAGTGGTTACACCTCAGGGAATATTTTTTATAACACCATCCATCATATGTCGATTGGGATGAGTCCCTTCAAGACCTTGTATGGTTATGAGGCAACCTTATTTGGAAGTTTGATACTCTAAGGAAGTTGTGTACCACGGGCCAAAGACTGTGCAACAAAATATGGATATTATGAATACACTTAAAGATAATCTACACCAAGCACAAAACCAACAAAAGATATATGTTAATTGAAAAAGGATTGAAAGGACATTTGAAGTTGGGGACTTGGTTTTCCTAAGGTTACAACCCAATAAGTAGTCATTGATCAAGGTTAGTGAAGCTGAGAAATTTAAACCTAGATTCTATGGACTGTTCAAGATATTAAGGATAGGAGAGGTTGCCTACGAATTTGGAAGTAGCAGCTAATAGCAAGATCCATAATGTCTTTCATGTGTCTCAACTCAAAAAGGTGCTGGGAAAACATGTTACTCCATGTTTAGAATTACCTCCGCTCGATGATGAAGGGAAATTAATTCTAGAACCTGAAATTGTTCTTGATATGCTAGAAAATAAATTGAGGAATAAATCTATACCTGAGTATTTGGTTAAATGGAAGGGTTTACCTAGAAAAGACACCACTTGGGAAGGAGCTGAGATCTTTGATCATCCAAATTGAAAATTGCTTGAGGACAAGCAATCTCGAGAACGGTGGACTGTTACACCCCCACCATGAAGTAAATAAAAGAATGCCAATGCTCAAAATATTGTCTTATTTATAAGACTTTTCAATTTTTTGTGATTTAGATTGAAGGATCGAGTATCAGTTTGTATGATTAAAATAAATACTGATCGGCCTAGCTAGACAACAATGAGAAGGCAACGATTTTGTCCCATCGAAAGATATCAATTTAAGTCAGCATCGATGCATAGACTGGTGTATGCACAACAATTAATATACAAGTGTTAAAGGTTTGTGTATAGATGTGTTGTTAGTCATTGATGAGGAGCGATTTCACTTAAGACAGCAATTTCATTAAGTTAACACCAGTGATTTATTAAGTGAAGGGGCAAAAGATATGTATTAAGGGACATCACTTTTAAGAGTGTTGTGACCGGGTAAAAGACACAACCCTTCACTCCCTCTTGAGGGATATATAAGACAAATCAACATTTTCAATCCCTCTTGAGGGATATATAAGACAAATCAATTTTTCAAGGAAGGCATCGAGGAATTCGATCAGATCTGATATAAGAAATCTACATTCAGAAACAACAAACTTGTGAACTAACTAGTATTGTGGTATGCAATGTGATGTTAATGTCTGATATCTATTCTCATCTGTATTTTGATATAGTTAACAAGGATAATTACTAAACTATCTAGATTCTTCAATTATTGATTTAATTTATTTATTCTCCTACAAGCAATCATGTATGGGTTAGTAAGGATTCACGATTGGGAGAGTAGATACGGGTTCCCCCTCTAAGTAGGCCACTCCAATGTTGGATGGATAAGAAATTCTTGCCACTTGTGGGGCAAGGGGTTTTATATCACACCCTTGGTCTAAGTTGTGGCGAATGTTTCGGAGACCCTATTCTGCGTTCCTCTCCAACCCCTACAATCGTTGGTTGTTGGAAGTGAAACTAAAGAATAGAAGCAATCATGTACGAGTTAGTAAGGAGACACGTTTGGTAGAGCAAATACGGGTTCTCCCTCTAAGGAGGCCACCCCAATGTTGGATGGAGAAGAAATTCCTGCCACTTGTGGGCCAAGGGGTGTTATATCATACCCTTGGGCTTAGTTGCAGCGAATGTTCCCGGTGCCATATCGTGCATTCCTCACCAATGCCTACTATGGTTGATTATTAGAAATGAAGCTATAGAAGTATGTGATATTAATTTCTTATTTACTTTAGAAAGTTCAATAGATATTATATGGTTTAATTATAGAATACTATTTGTTAAACAAATTATGTTGTGGAATTGTTACTTTGGGCAAAATCAGGTATACCCCAATTAGGGGACATTACAGAGAGGCAATACAATCATTGGGTCTATTATCTTTTTATATTTTTAATTCATCTCAATCAAGGTAGAGATTCTATAACAATCGATACTATTTTGGACTTAACTCAATTAACCAATCAATTGAAGGTATTATTCTTTGTGAAATGAATGATGTGTCATCAAATGTAAACTCTATTAATAATGTTGATGTAATTGAAATGACATTGTTTTGGTGAAGATGCATATTCATTGAAAGGTTGACTTAAAAATATAAAATTTCACATAATCAATAGACACCTAAACTTGAATAAAGAGTCAACCAACCAATAAAATAAATGTATATTTCTTTGTCTAAAATTTAGATAATATCTTCTATGTTTAATGTTTTGGAAAATTAAAATATGGGTTGTTTCTCTCATACCTTATTGACCTATATTAAATGAAGCGACTATAAGGTCTTCTCTAAGATCTATTTTTTATTAATTTTAATTATTTTCTTATAAAGACCAATGAAATGGAAGTAATTTTTTATTATTTTTCTTTCATTAAAGTTTACATTTGTACAATAAATGTGTTTTTTTAAGACTATAAGGATTGGCATAGCCCCTATAACTTGCTATGCACAAGGCAAGCTTTTTAACGTGACTGGTGATGCTGCCATGACACGCCCTCGGGTACCACGTGGACCGGGGGATTGGACCTCGTGATCTCTTGCTTGCAATAGGATGCTTTAGCCAATTGAGCTAGGGCCCCCATCCTCTTAATAAATGTTCTGTTTTCAAATGCCAATTCTTTTAATAATTTTTTTTAATTGAAAGAAGAAATATTACAAAATCATTTCAAATGCACAATAGAGAAGACAAACTAAAGATAGTGTTTGAATGGAGACCACAATAGTCAAATAGGGTACAACTAGCAAAAATTGAAACAAACCTACAAAGTTATCAAAAAATTTAGATTGTCTAAGAGGAAATACTACATAGTTAACACAAAAAATATGGACAAATGTACATTGAATAGGAACAATTGTAGAAGAGCAAGACAGTTTAGAATATTTGCAAAATGGACAACTGATTGAGCATTAAGACTGTAGAAAATCACCCACCTCCATTTGCAATCACCTTTTCTTTCCACGTCACACATCTAAGCTTGCGTTTGTAGTCGGTGACTGAAGGTGTCGCATGTGAACTACATTTCTAGGGTTTTTGTGGTTTTCTGGGGTTTTGTGGCTTGGTAGGAAGGTTAACCCTTTTTTTCGCTGTTTTTTATTGGTTTTCATCCAATTTTTGCACAGTTTAAATGGGAAAAAATCATTGCAATCATTGGTCAATGATTTTTTGAAAAGTAGTCATTTTTTGTTGCAAAATCAGTAGCGCGCCCGATTCCTGATTAATCAAGTGTAGTTGTGATTTTTTGGTGACTTTTGCTTCTATCATAAAAACCCAAAATAAAATCATACAAAATAAAAAATCCAGAAATACTACATTTAATAAATGTATTTTTTAATTTTTATATTTTATTTAAACACACACATACAACTTGAAATTCACCATTTTTATACAACTATCAAATCTGAATCTGCTTGTCTGATGCACATACAAATCTAAAACACTTTTGAAGTTTCTGAGTTACTTTAACTTTTGATTTGCTCCTTGAGGGTTCTATACCTAAGATGATCGGATTTGTCATGCTTGAAGGGTTCTGTCTACAAATGCCACTAGCTGTTGTGTGAACATCAGAAGCCTAAGCATTTAGTTGTTTTTGTTTTCAAATTTCAGTCACTTTCTTTGTTCTACCCAGTGGGCCAGTGCTGCCTATAATGCTTATTCAATCATAGCTAACCCCTCTCCTCAATCAATTACAATTTGACTAACAAGTTCCTTCTTCAATCGATAGCAGTATGACTAACAATGGAAGTTCCTTCCCTAATCAATGACAATTAATGGACAATTCAATCCTTATTTAACTAACCCTAACTGACTCATTCGCCTTATTTGTTATTTCCTTATTTAACTGACCCTAACCGATTGATCTGCCTAATGAAATAATTTAACCGACCCTAATTATTCCTATCCTTCCAGTCCACTCATTAAATGCTACTCCTATGCTGCCAGTTCAAAAGGGGTAAAAAAGGGGGCATTACATAATAATAGATTGGCATGAGAAATAGGATTGACAATCATACAGTACTCGTCAAAATCCACAATTAATAATGGCCAACACATAGAATTGATCCCTTAATAATGAGTTGACCTGAAATGTGCTTACTAGTGTCTTTCTACAACTTCATGTTATAGGAATAAATAAAGGAAGATATTATTGTATCTTAGCAACCAATGGACATATTTGATTGTGGACAAAGAAGTGCTAGGAATCATTATAATGGAAAAGAAATGACGCTTAGATGGAAATTAATACAAAAAAAGGATATGTCTTAAGATGGAGTTTTTCCTCCATTTCTTGTTTTATAAATTAATTGGGATAAAACAGACATTTGTTCAGAAGTGCAGAGTTCTATTATGTCTCAATGGATTGTGGATGCTTAGAGTTTTCCTCATCATTTCGGTCTTGCCGTGTCATCAATGAAAACTGTGGATGATTCTTCTTTCTTGCCAAAACATTGGGAAGGTTTATGTTTTTAACAAAATAATTTAAGGTCATTGTAAGCTCTATCACTGAGCTAGCTTCTACACTTTGGCCTAAATTGCTATTATTTCTCTGTTAGCTTTTGATGTCAAGCTTTTCTCAAATACGTTTTGCCATAACCTGTAATTTTCTTAAAATTCTACTATCAAAGTTTCATATAGTCATATAGAATATATTTAGTTTTCTAAATTTTATTTTGGCATGCACACTATGACTTTAATTTTAAGTGTGTTTTATGAGTTTTGGAGTAAAACATACCAAGGGAACAGTATAATTGTGTTATGCAGTTTTATGCAGTTTGTTTTGATAGTTTAGCATTTTAAACAGTATAGGTTTGAAGTAATCCTATAAAACTGAATGTCTATGTCATGCAGGAGGTAGGTAATATGATTCCTGATGATTTTAAAAGGAATAATCTGATACTGCTAAGAATAAGGAACTCTGGTAAAGAGGGCCTCTATACAGACTTATTATACAACCTACGCTTTGGAACAAGGAGGTAAGAATATATCCCATCTATTTAAATTCAATTTGTATTTTATAAAAGACGTTCAAAGAAGATCTATTTTGAGGCCTTATTATTTTTTGTTCATTTGGCTCTTGGGTAAAACACATAATGTGTAAACAAAAGGGGTGTTAATAGAGTATTTGTTAATATGAAAGGGTAAAAGTAAAAGATCTTCCCCTTCCATTTTCTGTTTTATCTTAAGTCATATGAAACGAGCTTAAATAGTTGAATTATTTTGAGATGAATTTGGTTTTAAGAGTTTGAAAACCACCAAAGTGTAATTGGGAGAGAAATATATGAAATTGTGTACTTTATATTGTGAAAATTTTGTAAAATCAAGAAACTACATGCTTTTGTATTTAAAAAGTGAGGTGCCAACATTTATTTGTTTAAATAGATTTATGAGGACAAATGGAAATGAAGAATATATGCTCATTAAATCTCAATTTTTTCTACTAAAATGTGGGACCATTACTTTCTAACTGCATGTGCTTTGCAATGTCATGTGCTAGTGCTCCAAGTATTATTGTGCAGTCCTGTTCTCCTTCCTGCAATGATCTGTTCATATCTAGAGCCCTTTAGGTTCACTTTCACTAACCAACAAATTTTTAGGTATCCTTTAAGGCTTGGAGGTTTCTTATTGGTGCTTCTTGATTGGATGACTCCAGTTACAGTATTTTCTTCACCTGCTTCTTTATGAACTGACTCGTTTCTGACATCTCTTTGAGTTTGCAACAAGGAGAGCTCCTTATCACTAGGCACTTCGTTTCTCGGTTACTGGTATTATTAGTAGGGCCACATTTCCATATCTAGCCTGTAACCCTGAGATCCTTGATACTTAAAACATCTATGGCATGAAATTTTTTTGTAAACTTTGAACTGGTAACTTTGAAGCACAAATATTTATATGAATTATATCTGAAGGATTGAATCTATTCAGTTATTAAGCATTTTTTCTGCCATCAGAATCTGTTTACATATCACTATTGGGATCAAGGACTGAGAAGTCTCAAAATATCCTGTTGCTTTCCTTCGTAAATTGAAAACAGTTTGGGGATTATTTCTCCCTGGAGCACTTCTATTGCACTGGATTTACGCTGAAACCCCCTTTTTCAATACACAAATTTGTTATCTTGCATAACCCTTGTTCCTTCCTATGGGGTTGATTAAGCTTTTATACCTCAGATCTTAGGATTAAGTTTTAACCTTCTCTTAATTAGATTGATAATTTTTATTATGCCCTAGAATATCATGATGAGTGAGTTAATTTCATTTTCAATATTGAATATCTCTACCTGCATTCATTCAACTTCTTGCTTTCATAACCAATTGTCATTCTATCAGTGATTAAAACAAGCTAGATATAAGAAGCCTCATTAAATAGTCTTGTAGAAAAGGCTTTCATTTCCTTCTTATACCTGAGATATTTCAAGCAAAGAAAGAAGTCTTCAATAAAATGCTTTATCTAAGTGTTGAGTAATGTACAACTCTAGTGTCATGTTTTGGGAGCAGGTTAATGTGAAAAGATTGTAATCAGTTCTTTCCTTTGAGCATTTTCTGAGAGTTATATTATTGAGTTACTTGGCACAGCTCTATGGCACCATAGTTTATCTTTTGTAATCACATTTGTATCCTTTGCTTAGATAGTTTAAGGTTCATTACAAAGAGTTTGTGTGTTAACCCTGCTCCCACATCAGAGCGACACAAGGTGGACACCTAGGATCTGGATACTATCTCCCATTGTCACCTTCGAAAGTCGATTGGGCATGCTCAAACCTGCAATGAGGAGGAGTCGATGCTCGGTTCTTGCAAGTTGTATGCACAAGGAACTCCATACAACATCATATGCACGCATGTACATAAACAATATAAACCATCAATAGAACGAAGGTGATTGTGAACCCTAATGCCTCTCAAACAAGTGATATGTGGTACCAATCGGTTACGATATACATATATAACATTCATGTTAGTACCCATAATCATTTTGATTTTCTATTTCTGATAACATAAGAACTTAATCATAACGTGAATAAGGCATGCATCATCACATAAACTAAGCATCTGCAGAAGCAAAAACATATCTGCACCCTCTATCATACATCTAGACAAAACAATACATCTACCCATAAACATATATTTGTCATGATAATAAAATGTCAGGGATCAATATCAAGTCCAACGGTAACACAAATAGCATGGTAGGAGAGGGGCATCACACCCTATATCTCTTCTCTCTTTATTGATACTTGCCCCTCTTCCCCTCTCCTCCTACCCCCTAATCACCCTAGGCAACTCTCTCATTCTCTCTTCCCCCTAATTACCCTCTCTCTCTAACCTCTCTCCTCCTCTCCCTTTGCTGATACTTCCCTCTCCCCCTCCCCCTAATTACTCTCCCTCCATGCCTCCTCTCTCTCATTCTCTAGATAGTTTAAGGTTCATTACAAAGAGTTTCAGAAACACAATAATTATTGATAACACAGATATCAGAGTATAATTAAACAATCTCAGTTTGTACATCACTCTGAGGGTAATAACTTGTGCTTGTGTTTAAAGTGGTACCCATAGGTTTAAAATTTCACTTATGTTGCTAATGAATTTTGGATTTCTATTGCTAATAATGTTCTTTGAAATTTCATGTTGTAATGGTTGGGAAATGAGGATCCACTAGTTTAACTATGTAAACAAGGAATTAATCGACTTACCGTGTATTACATTAAAGAGGGATGAAATAAATAGATTCAACCTCAATTCTATGAAGAGGGTGTTTGCCACATATGGGTAACTGATTAAATGCAGAAAGTAAACACACAAAACATAATGGAAATATATTAAAGAACCAGTCTCTGTATTAATTCAACAGTCCATGTACATCAAGTGCTTATAACATCACACCCAGATACGACTATCATGATGATACTAAGAAGGAAAGGTATGCAATATATAATACCCGAAGGGGTGCGACCAACCGTCGCGTCCATCTGCCCTTCGGGACGACTAACTGACTGACGTAACTCATTACCGACAACAAAATAACATAATACAACAACATAACATAATGATTATTCCCGGCAACATCATCCCCCCCCAAAAAGAAGTTGTCTCCGGACGACTTAATACAAAAATAGAGATGATGTTCATACACTAAACATAATCAAGGTATAGAAGAAGAAGGGGGCGGAGGGGGCGTCCCTGAAGCAGCAGGTGGTAGGGCTGATGATGATGCTGATGGCAGTTGTGCGCGCAGATCGTACACCTGCTGTGTCCGCACCTGCAGGTCCCACTCAACAACCTTTCTGTGCTCAATTGCAGACTTAACCATCCGGGCAGCCTCCAAGAGTTTTCCCTCCTTGGCATCCACCGTCTCTCACGCCTGTACCAGACTAGTGCTCAGGGTCGCCTGTTCTGCCCTTGCGTCCTCCAACTCTGCAGCTAATCATGCCTTCTCGGCAGCAAACTAAGCCCTCTCGGCTTCCCATGCCGCCTCCCGATGGTCCAAGTCTCTCTGCACGACGTCAACCTGGGTGGTCAACTCCTCTCGAGCTCTCTCCGCGGCCACCCTCGCAGTCAGATGTCCTGCAGATATGGACTCCGTCTGGCGAAGAGTGTGATACACTTCCCTGAAGGTTTGCTCAATCTACCTCCCGAGAGACTCCACTCTACTCTCCACTACTGGCGTGCTCACTACCCATGTGGCTAACATCTCTGCCGTCTCAGTTTCTGGCCATCCGCCTCTCTCAAAACAGGTAGCAAATGCCTGCAGTCAACCCTCCCGCATAAACCTGAGCAGCCGCTCCAACTCCTGAACGGTGCTGTTGAGGCCCTCTGACTGAAGGGAAGCAATAACCTCCCGCCCTCGACGGACCTCCTCCTGCAGATAAGTCTGTACTAGTTCCTGAAAGTAAGTCTGCCCTCGGCCCACCATATCTTGGAGGTACGCCTCCACGTCTACCCGACTTGGCTGCCTGCTCTCCGTGTGGCTCTCTACCCTGCCTCACTGGCTGTCCATGAGACCTTCGCTATCTGCTCTAGTGCCAACTCCCTGCCCTGCATCTCCGTCAAGTGTGTCACATCCTTGGGAGAACCTTCGCTATCTGAGTCCACAACCTCTGCGTCTAAGTCCTCTCGAGGGTCACCGCGCATGGGAGTAGCCCGTGAGGGAGAAATGGTAGTAACTGGCCTAGGCGACATGGGTGTCATCTCAAACTCCCAACTGTCCTCCTCGAGGGGGTGTAGTATCCCCCCGCCTAGTGTTGCTGCTGTCACTATCTGATCGTGCCCCTGCACTTTCCCTGTGGGCCCGGATTCACCCACTTCTTCTGATGGAACTATCTCTGTCCTCCCTTCCTCGGTCCTTGACGGCAGCCCCATTACTACCGACGGCCTCTGCTCCCCGAAGGCCAGAATGGACGCAATACCACCCGTAGACGGACTCAAATGCGTTGAGGCGGTCAGCATGGGTGTGGCGAACAAGACTTGGGGTGGGGGTGTGGATGCTGGTACGACCTCGACTAAGCTTGCCCCACTATCTCCATCTGAATCACTCGAGGCTTCCGAGGTCTCTTCTCGCCCGCTGTCAAAGTCATCAGACTCGGACACATCCTGCCTTCGTCTCTTCTGCCCTACCGTAGGTGTCAGCCCTACATCCATATGTCGCTAATAGAAGATGGGTGGCTCCTGTTAGCGGCATTATTGTACACGAAAGTAAGACTAGTTAATTATGTGTAATTGTCTTGGTTAGTTGGCAACCGAGGGGTGGCAGTTGCGGTGTGACGGTTGGTGCTCGCACCCCCTCGGTATCTTTATATACTTCGGAATGTAACTTGCAACACACGAATTATGAATGGAACAACATCTCTTATTCTTGTCTGATATCTATGGCGTTATTATTCTGCATTACGTGCTTTATGCTTTAAGTTATTCACCCGAGAGGGCAAACATTTGGCGTCGTTGCCTAGACGTACTCGGGAACGGAAGACGTGGATGGCACACAGACACGATAGGCCTACCCGTTGGTGAGGTAAACCTAGAGGCCGACGACGCGCGAACATAACTTTACACAGGAGAAGACACCGCAACGAGAGAATTTTCAATTCTGCTCCAGGTAGCCATCCAGACCTACGTTCGGCGAGAGGCGGAAATCCCACCAAGTGCCATGTGGACAGTGTTGGAGGTGAGCCCGACAGTAAACCGGTTGATGAACCATCTTCCCCGGTTGCTTGCACAGGCATCGTTGGCACAACAAGCTCGCCTGGAGGAGATTGCCCAGGAAGAGCGACACCAATAGATTCTTCAGCAGTATGAAGATAGCAGCCGACGGGAAGCAGAACTGGATGGCGCTAGACCAGGAAGGAATTGAACCTTGAATCTTCTATATTCAAATAAAAGTGTCATTGACACGAGTTGTATCTGAGGAAATGAATTAATAAAGACGCATTTTGATTTATGTATTGTGAATTATGGAAATGTACGACAATTAATGCCCAACCTATTGAATAAAGATAGAAATAAAAAAACAGAAACGGACGATTGGGAGGCCACGCAGAGGGCCTTGGTTCTGGAGCAGCAAGCAGAACGTAGATGGAGGCTGAGGCAACTTGCCGAAGGATGACCTGCCGGAGGGTGGCCTGAGGGGAACCAAGGAGGTGTCACGGAGGGTGCAGAAGCCGAGGGAAATTTCTACGCGTCGCCAGAACACCGTAGGGTGCGGAGTCACGAAGAGTTTCTGGAGGAAACAAGGTTAAGGAGAGATCTAGTCGAAGAGACCCGGGATCGGTTTAGAAACTTATCCCTTACACCACAAAGTGAGGATCACCAAAGGGACCCAGGAGTGGGCGCGGGTGACAACGAAGGGGAGGATAACCGTACGGAAGGTGCCACACTCGGCAGGCAAAACACCGTACCTCCAGTCACCCACACAGGACACAACACCAGCACTGGAGGGACCAGAGGGAGCGACGCAGGGGCACAGACACAGCCACAACCACCTCCAGGAAGACGACCCCCATCGATGGGGAGTAAACAGAAACTGTCGAAGTTCAATGGCGACGGGAAGGAAGATCCAGTCTGCCATTGTCGAACGTGCGAAACCATATGGTCAGCGAACGGTGTTACCGACCAAGATGAATGGGTAACATAGTTCCCAACAACTTTAAGGGGAGTGGCCATAGACTGGTACTCAGACATGGATAAGGCCAAAGTCGGCACATGGCCCGACCTGAAGGAGTTTGGGACAGAGTTCCGCCTCTTGAGAGATGACAACGAAATAGTCGCCGAGATCTATGAACGAAGTAGAACAAGAACTAGATTGTCCGAGCCTATAGTCAGTGGCTGAAGGAACTATTGGGAAAAATGGAGAGTCAACCAGCAGATGGGTTGAAAAAGTGATGGTTCGTGGAGGGACTAAAGCATTCCCTCCGAAAGAAGATGAAAATCGTTCCACCTACATCGTACAAAGATGCATACAATAGAGCGATGGATCTAGAGAGCGAGACCAAGACATCGAAGAAAAAGGAGGAGGAGGATAGCTCGTCCGAGGAGGATGACTCATCACAGGAAAGCAGCAGCGACAGCGAGGCTGGCAAACGGGTGCAAGCGCTCCAGAAAGACATGGAGCGAATGAGGAGGGAATTCAAAACAATGAGAAGGGGACATATGGTGCATTAAGTGCAAAGAGGAGGGGCACACAAAGGGTACTTGCCAGAAGAAGGCATTCTGCGAGATTTGCCAAGTGATGGGACACTCCACCAAGGAGTGCCCATACAACATGAAAACCCGGAATACGCAAATGAACCAGGTGCTATTCACGGAGCAGGCCACAACGTCCGCACCATCGGGTACGGGCCAACAAACGAACACAACGACATCATCTGGAGGATACCGGGATAACAAATGCGGTGGCGAAAGAAATAATAATAATAACAATAACAATAACAGAAACTGGATCTAGTATGACGCCAAGGGCCGACCAATGATCCAGTGTAGGGCCTGAAATCAGTGGGGACACTTCGCCCGCGATTGCACAAAGGAAGCCAACCCTCAGCACCTCTGTCGATGGTGCGGGCCAGGTGACCATGTAGACGCAAATTGCTCGAAGCCTGGTGTAAACCTTCTAAACATAGAACCCACGAAGGCGGAAGTATTGGCAATCACCAGGGCGCAGGCCAAAAAGAGTGCATACCCAAATCCCCGCACGGAGACCGAGAGGGTGCGGGAAGCAAGAGACGAGATCATGAAGGAAATGGCCGCACAAAGGCAGAACAACCACCAGACCGCAAGTCCGCTACGGATGAGGGGAGAAGAGGAAATCTTACGGCAAATATTGCAGATGGAGGTACCCGTGAGAATTCAAGACCTCCTGGAGACCATGCTGCAGCTAAAAACGGCTATCTTAAACTCTGTACCGTCATAGGTGAAAATGAGGGAGGTCGTGAGCCCCACAACCGACTCTGCGTTAAGGGAGGTCCTAAGCCCCACGGTCGACCCCATGTTGTTGGTAGTCAACAGCGGACGCCAACCGGTGGTAGTAGAAATGGGCATACTGGGGACTACCTTGACAGACACTATTGTGGACGGAGGGTCGGGAGTAAATGTGCTCCCAGAAGCGACATGGAAAAAACTGGGAAAGCCTACGTTGTGGCCCCCCACGTTCAACCTACTAGGGGCAGATCAACATGGGATTAAACCCCTTGGTACCCTCATGGGCCAGCAAGTGATGATTGGCACGCAGCCCTTCGTGTTGGATTTTGTAGTAATTCCCCTGAAGCAGAAAGGGTATGACGCCATCCTCGGGCGTGGGTGGCTCATTGCAGCAAAAGCGAACCATAACTGGAAGCGTAATACTCTGTCCTTGGAAAACGTGGGGAGGAGGTACGTGATCGATCTCCGTACGTAGATGGTGAGTGAGGAGTTAGCATCCTCCTCCGACTCGGAATCGGAGGGAGACTAGTTGGGGGAGGGCAGAGATGGACGCCGCATGGAGCCTAGTGACGAAGGGGTGTTAGAACTAGAGGCATGCTCAGGGGACGACGGGGACTCCTTGAATGGCCTCTTCCATTGGCAAATGGGAGATTATGAACTATTTACACCCTCGTGCAACGTATTGAGCATCGAAGAAGAACCAGATATATTTCCCCCAGAATATGGCGAGTACAAGGAAGGGGAGGCCTCGGTGAATGAGACGCCGGCACACCAATTCCCGAAGGGGGAGCCCATTAAATATCAGGAAGCCAATTTAAAGGAGACAAATCTTGAGGGGACGAGTGACCCCAAGATTATCCTTGTCAGAGATGACTGGAATCCAGTGCTGAAGGCCGCAGCCTTCAAAATTTTCCTTGAATACAAGGATGTCTTTGCATGGACATACAAGGACTTGAAGGGCGTGCCCCCAGAGTTGTGTGTACACCGAATAACATTAGTACCGGGAGCCCAACCGGTAAGGAAGTGGCCTTACCGTATGAACAAAAATTATGCTGCACGGGTGAACGACGAAATTGAGCGGATGTTGGAAGCGGGCATTATCTTCAAAGTGCAGACAAGCCAATGGGTGTCTCCCATTGTGATTTCCCTCAAGAAAGAGGCCAATCAGATCCGGATCTGTGTAGACTTCCGGTGCCTGAACGTTGTCACTATTAAAGACCCGTTTCCCATACCCTTCACCGACAACATCTTGGAGGAAGTAGCTGGACATGAAATCTATTCCTTCATGGATGGGTTCTCTGGGTACAACCAGATATCCATTGCGGAGGAAGATAAGTTGAAAACAACCTTCGTGGTGGAGGACGGTGTGTATGCATACAACCGAATGCCCTTCGGTCTATGCAATGCACCTGCCACCTTTCAGTGCATCATCTTGCACGTCTTCGACAAGATGTCGGTGGGGAACTTCAAAGCCTTCTTGGATGATTGGTCTATTTACAGCGGACATGACATCCACCTAAAAATCCTAGGGGAGTGCCTAGAGAGATGTCGGAGGGCACGGTTGGCCCTCAACCCGAAGAAATGTAGATTCATGGTACCACAGGGAAGATTGCTGGGACACATTGTGTGTAAAGAAGGATTGAAAATGGACCCGGACAAGATTCAGGTAATAGTAGAAATGGAACCTCCTACGGACGTCACGGGGATAAAGTCCTTCCTTGGTCATGTGGGGTACTACAGGAGGTTCATCAAGAACTTCGCTGAGGTGTCCCACCCGTTGGATAAGTTGACACGGAAAGGGGAACCATACATCTGGACAGAGCCACAGAGCAAGGCCTTTGAAGAGCTAAAGACAAGGTTGATGGGAGCACCCATACTGGCATACCCGAATTGGGATAAGGAATTCCACGTTCACGTGGATGCCTCAAACTATGCCATCGGGGCTACATTAGCCCAGGTAGGAGGACACGGGTTGGACCACCCTATTTATTTTGCCAGCAGGTTGCTCTCGAAAGCGGAAAAGAACTACAATACCATAGAACGCGAAGCCCTCGGTATGGTCTATGCCGTACAGAAATTCCGTCATTACCTCCTGGCCACACCATTCACATTTTACATAGACCACCAGGCACTCATGTACTTGGTAAATAAGCCTATTATCCAGGGGAGGATAAGCCGTTGGCTATTGCTACTACAGGAGTTCACATTTTCAATTGTGGTAAGACCGGGGCGAAGCCATGTCATAGCCGACCAGCTGTCCCGGATTAAGTTGGGGGAACCTCCAGAGGGAGTAAATGATGATTTTCGGGATGTGCACTTGTTCCAAATAGCCATACTTCCTTCGTGGTACACGAAGATTGGAGAGTACCTGTCGACGTCCCGATTTCCGGAGGGTATGCCTCCAGGGGAACAGAGAAAGCTCGTATTAAGGAGCAGGACTTTTTCGCTCATGAACGGGTTACTCTACAAAATGGGGCCGGACCAGGTATTAAGGCGTTGTGTCATGGAGGAAGAAGTCTCGAGCGTATTAAGGGAGGCACACGAAGGACCCGCAGGTGGACATATGGGCCCAGACACTACAACCCGCAAGGTACTTCTGGCAGGACTGTGGTGGCCAATCGTACAGCACGACGCCAGGGAGTGGGTCGTGGGGTGCGACACTTGCCAACGGGCGGGCTAACCTTTGAAGCGGGACTTCATGCCCCTCAACCCATTGCACGCACAGGA
Source organism: Cryptomeria japonica (assembly GCF_030272615.1). Lineage (NCBI taxonomy): Eukaryota > Viridiplantae > Streptophyta > Pinopsida > Cupressales > Cupressaceae > Cryptomeria > Cryptomeria japonica. Next base: position 347,602,905 of record NC_081406.1, read on the forward strand.
ACTCTTCGAACGATGGGGACTCGACTTTGTAGGGCCTCTCAAGGCTAGCACACGACGGTGCCGGTACATTGTGGTTGCGACGAAATACTTGACTAAGTGGGTGGAGGCGAGGGCTCTCCTGGATAACTCTGCAGTATGCACGGCTAAATTTATCTATGAACAAATCATTACGCGATATGGCATACCTATCCAGTTGACCAGTGACCGGGGGGGCCACTTCGTGAACCATGTCATACGGCTGTTGACCTCAGAGTTCAAGATTTTTCACTCGTTATCGAGCTCGTACTACCCACGTGCCAACGGCCAGGCCGAGGCAACAAACAAAATATTGGTATCGGTAATTTACAAGTCCTGTGGAGTAGAAAAGGAAGATTGGGAGGAGAGGTTACCCTCTGTACTATGGGCCTACAAAACGACTTACAAAGTGACCACGGGTCAGACTCCATTCCAACTCATGTACGGGCAGGAAGCGGTGGTGCCAGCGGAATTCATGGTGCCAAGCCTTCGCATTGTAGTAGAGAACAAACTCGGGGATATGGAGAGCCTGAGGGAGAGACTGTATGCCTTAAGTAAGTTGGACGAAAAAAGAATGCTGGCACAATGGGCCACAGAGGCAGCCCAGCAGAGACGGAAGGTCTGGCACGACAAGCATCTTCGATGAATGAAGTTTACTCCTGGGCAATTAGTGTTGAAATTCAACAGGAAGAACGAAATCAAACCAAGAAAATTTAAAGTGCGATGGCTAGGGCCCTTCAAGGTACGCCAGGTCAACGCCAACGGGGCGATCAAGTTGTGGACGCTGGACGGGAAAGAGATACCAGATGCCGTCAATGGATCAAAATTAAAGGTTTATCACGAACGGAGGGAACCTGGACCCTCCAGTCAGGATGTTTGACAGTCTATTAGAAATAATTAAAATAAAAAAAAAAACAAAAAAAAAATGTATGGTCGTATAGTGGACCGTACGGTCCACAAAAAAAAAAAGTCATGGTGGAACACCGTACGGTGGCAACACCGACGGTGGGACCACTGTGCGGTGGCAACAGCGACAATGGACCACCGGCGGTGGGGCGGGCACCACCGTGCGGTGGACACCACTGTGCGGTGGACACCACCGTCGTGTGGTGGACATCACCGCGGGTTAAAGCCGCACAAGGCCGCACAACCCGCAAACACAAAACGCGCAACGAATGCAAGAAGTGAACCCCGCACCACGTAGCCCACGCAAGGAAGGAAAAAAGAAGGAGAAGGAAACCCATAGCCACCACGCACGAAGAAAGACACGCAGCCCAGCCCACACAGCAACAACCATACACAACAGAAGAAGGTCGTTACGAAGGGGTCCAACGATCGTACGATTTTAATTAGAAATCAGTTATACCAGAGATTAGTGGGCTATTCGGATGCCCGTGTTTCCTATCCGCGAGTACGAGGGTGCCCTACGGTTCATGGTGGACACCTTCGACAGACACACATGCACTAGTACTTTTGAATACCTCGGGAGGGATGTTACCATATCCTTCAAAGCGGTGGACTTCACGAGAGTATTCGGCATTCCAGGCAGACAGGGCAGGAAAATAGAGTTGAAGGCTAAAAAGATGAAGCGGGAAGAGAAGGAGCGGTGGATTAAATTAATCTCCAGGAACTTGACGGCAACAAAGTTGGACAGCGTAGCTAACGCCACAAAGGGTCGAGGAATCCGTAAGACCTTTGTTGCAGAGGGCCACTGGCGGTGCATTATGGATGTCATCAAGAGCAGATTGACAGGATCGGGTAGGGCATCGGACATCGCCCTCCCTCAGATTATGCTCATGAACGGGTTGATGAATGGCATTGTGTATGATTGGGCCGCGTTACTAGCAGAGCGCATGTATGAGTTCTTGACGATGCAGCATCGCACATTCTATATGCCCCACTATGCTATAGGGTTGTTCCTGGAGGCCACGCGGGAAGCAGTGTCGGAGGCAGAGTTGGAGTACGGCCACAGGGACCGTTGGCAGCGGGTGAGCCTCCTATCATGTATTGGAGACACTTGGACATTGGGCACTCTTCCGCGAAGCGGAAACGGGTGGTAGATACGGCCTCAGGGGAGCTTGACAGCGGGAGGGATTCCAGTAGTACAGAGGATTCAAAAGCAGAAGATGAGGAGGATGATAGCAGCAGGGCGATGGAGGAGCGGGTCCTGTTTGCCCCACCCCTGCTACCGATGGGCACGCTTGTGCCATCATCTGGAGTGGGCGACACCTTTATTCCGGCCTTTGGGCAGTGCCGCACGCCAGTTACACTTGGCCCCATCCAGCAACAGGTAGCATCATTGGGCACAACCATGGCGGCCCTTACTGAGGACATGGCAGAGTCAGGGACGGAAGAGTCACCGCATCGAGTAGTGGTCGTTGAGGAGCAGGGGCTGAGGGAGGTGGTGGATACAGAGCCTCAGGTGCGGTTGGATGTTGTGGGGACTGAGGCAATGGTGACTGTTTCTGCGCCTTTGTTGGAGGAGCCGATGATAGCGATCCATCCCTCGGTCGTAGAGATGCGTGCCGACCCGTCAGTCGTGGCTATGGAGAGCTGGCTCACACAGCGATTTCAGATGACATTGGCACAACCGGAGGGAGCTGTTGTATTCTCACCGTGTCGGGAGACTAGAGCCGAGGTAGTTGACTTGGACGATTCCTCTGGCGAGACACATGTGCCAGCAGTTGGGCACGCGGAAGGAGAGTTTGTCTCTGCCATCCAGGCGCCAGGGGATGTGTTGACGTGTATTTTGTACACTATCAAACACAGAATAAAATACCCAAGGGTACCTTATCCTCTCTTGAGTAAAGCCTCTGAATGCTGAAGATATCGCGAAAAGGATCAATCAGGGTGACTTCAAGGTTCTTCGAGGTAGGATCTCTACGTGTGGACAAGCACCAGTGGTATGATGTGATTTGCTGGAATCACAAGGGGACTTACATTTGATGATTGAACGTATGATCTGCTTTGAATATTGTTGGAACACAGGATCTTACTAGCTTTAAAAAAAAGGAAAAAAGACGAGGGCGAGGAGAGGATCTAATCCTAATACTAAGAATGTAGGAGCAATGAATGATCTTTGATGAAATTCTAACTAAGTCTTGTTTTGACATCGCTGGACCATCTCCACAAGGTTAGTGTGATCTTCGAAGGAAAGCTTTATGATGTTCAAATCATCACTACAGGCATAGACACCATCAGGTTGATGCATATCAATGAAGAAGCGACAATTGAAGTTGAGCTTAAGCTGAACGATTCCAGTTGACTATGCAAGGCAAGTTTGCAATCAACAAACTGCTAGTAGTATGGATATACGAATTTCACCATCAATCAAGCACATTTCTTCCATTCATCTAATCATCTACCATCTAGGATTGAAGATTCAACAAAAAACCATGCATATTGCAAGAAATGACACACTTCACCATTACTTCAATGAAAATGGAGTTTGTTTACAATCAATGGCAACAATTTCTTGCCTTGTCCTCCTATTCTACTCTAATTGCTAGACTAATTCGCTATTCTAACTACTGACTCTCTATCTTCTATTCTATTCTCCTTTCTAACTGCTTCCAACTGCTTTCTATTGCCTTTACAAATGAAATGTCAGGGCTTATATTGTGCCCTCAATACAATTCGATGGCTTAGATCAATTCGAGATCAATGGCCAAGATTCAGCAATGAAAACCCTAATTAGGGTTTGTTACAACCATTACATAACATTTAATGCTCGACCAATGAAATAATTGTATTGCTTGGACACATGTCCTCTCTGGAAAAATCGACCAATGGATAGCCAGGGTAGGTACATCGGGGTTTGTGCCATCTCCCATGAGTTAGGTACATTCAATCTGGTTATGCTGAGGTGGACCACACCGACTGGAGAAGTGATGATTGGGATGCCAACTCATCTGACACTTGGTTGATGCCAATTTGATGTTGCTGAGAAGCTAGCTTTAATTAATTCTTCTGGAACTATCTGCTTCTTCAACGAACCCTTTGCTCTAACTTCTTGTGTCCTTGATGTGCAGGATGATTGATGTACCTCGTCTTGGAATGCTGGATTGGAGAAGTCGCCCTTGATGACGTTAGTCCAAAGAATGCCGTCCTTGTTGATGCTAGACTGGATGAGTTCGCCCTTGTCCTTGCTTGATCTTCTTGGAGGAGACCATCCTTGATCTGGCTTGATTTTCCAACTCCGGGATCTCCATTTGATGCCTACACAAAATATTAAAGTTAGTCTTTTGAGCATCAAACCTCAAAGCATGAAATTTAAGACCTTTCAAAGGTAAAACTTAAGATATTAATTTGAAAAAGTCATGATAAATCAAGAATTATACATTTTCAAATTAATCATGAATGGAAATTGGATTTTCAAGACTTAGATTTTACAAAATTGCAATGGGATCACAATAAGTCTTGAATGAGATCTTCAAAAAAGTAATTCTTCATACCTTCCCTTGATTGCTTAACTACAAAACCTTGGCAAAAGATGAAAGAAAACCGGATTTTGATGGACAAGCTTAGATTATAGTCCTCCCTTGGATGAATTACGCCTCCTCTAGCTTGGAAAAGAGCTTCACCTTCCACTAGCCTCTTCAAAATCTGGAAATTCGCCCTTCAAATGCCTTCAAGATGAATTTCGCCCTTCTTAGTCTCCACACTTAGTAGAAATTCGCTCCACTCCAGCTAGATTTCGCACCTTCAGTTAGCTCTCCAAATTCGCACTTGAAGCAATGAGTGAATGATTTGGATAATGAAAAAACACACCTCCAATATATATAGAGCGCTCACCACCTTGTTCCCCCTAGGCCGACTTGTCAAAATAGGCCTAAAAAATAAATAAAATTACAAAAAGGAGAGGCCGACTTGATAAAATAATAAAAATAAGCCCTCAGGTGCTCCATTTTTAATTTTGATTTCACAAAATTAATTTTAAATGCCTTTATAATAAAAATTCGATTTTTTGAGGCTCAAAATTAATTTATTAAATGCCAATTTAATTTTAATTTTTTCAAATGTTTCGAAGTTAGCACTTTGGCATCTAATGCAATTTTGGAGGATATTAGCGCTCAAATATGGTAAAAAATAATGAATGCCACTAACTTCGCCCTGGTCCCTTGGAGAGGGACAGGAGCGAACTTGCAACTTTGCTCTTGCATTTCTCATTTTCTTGTCCAAAACTTCATCTAGGCATCTAAAGTGGCATTTTCAATTGGAGTCTTGAGTTTAATTCACTTGATTTTAAGAAGGGAAGTGTCTTTAGGACATTTTCGCCCTGGACCCTTGGAGAGGGATAGGAGCGATTTTCCATTTTTGGTCTTAATCCTTCACCTTTATTTGTCAATTCTCGCCGTGGGGTAAGCAATGATCCCTTTCATTGATTTCATGCATGCCTAACTCGTTTTTGCAAGGCAAAATTGATTCTCCAAAGATTTTCGCCCTGGTCCCTTGGAGAGGGACAGGAGCGACTTTTGCATTTTAGCCTAGGATTGTCAAGTTTTGGAGTCAAACCTTTGTTCACCATGCTTTAGAAGACATCTCTCATCTTGCACAATTTTGCCTTAGCGTAATCTTGGAGGGAAATTGTTGATTTTATAAAAATTGCCCTGGATCCTTGGAGAGGGACAGGAGCGCTTTTGAGTCCTTTGTACAAATTCTTGATCACTTCAATCTTCAAATTACCTCTAAGGCGTAGAACATCATTCTCCACTCCCTTTTGAATCTTGGAAACAAAAATATCATCTCGAAATGTAAGGTAAATGGGCATACTTGGAAATTTCGCTCTGGATCCTTGGAGAGGGACAGGAGCGATTTTGCAAATTGTCATCAAAATTCGTAATCCTTGCATCTCAATTCCACCTTAAGGCATTTCAAACATCATTTCGAACTTATGTCAAGGCTTAGATTTGTCCAAACTTGGAAAGAAAGGCTGGGTATTAGGTTTTTCGCCTTGGTCCCTTAGAGAGGGACAGGAGCGATTTTGCAATTTTAAGAGGGACCTTCAGCAAGGGACAGGAGCGCCTTTTGTCATCTTGGTATATTTCCTTGTTTGTGGACCACTCAAATTATATTCAACGCACAAATCATGTTTTCCTTAATCTCTTCAAATCATAAAATCATCTTGATCTTGCAAAAATAGTGCAAATTTGAAATTCAGGCTTCGGTCCTTCAGTGAGGGACAGGAGCGAATTTTGCCCTCTAGGCCAAATCTTTTCACTTTTCATCTTGAAATTCCTTTGCTAGGGAAGATTTCACCTTACTTCATGCTATGAATAAAAGTTAATGTCCAAAAAAGGTCTAAAATTGTGCATATAAAGAAAAGTGCTTTGGTCCTTCAGTGAGGGACAGGAGCACTTTTGACCTTCTAGGCAAAAACTTCATCATTTCATTGTTTTTAATCAAATCTGGATGCTCTATCACGTTCATTTCGTCCTCCACCATGCCTTTGATGTTCCAATTTGACCAAACAAGGTCAGGAATGACTCAAATAAGCCTTTTCGCCCTGGACCCTTGGTGAGGGACAGGAGCGCTTTGCCTTGGTCCCTTGGAGAGGGACAGGAGCGAAATTCGCTCAGGATCCTCAGTGAAGGACAGGAGCAAAATTTGACTTTTTGAACTCTCTATCAGGATAATTTTTATGGAATATAACATTTAAGTATAAGTGATATACTTTAAGTTATATTCCATATATACTTTCAGGATGTTTGAGAGTGGTTTCAGACCTCCAGCAGTTATATTGCAAAATCTAGTTTTTGGAGGTTTTTCAGTTTCCAGACTTAGTCAAATTTCAGGATCAGGACATTCCAGACTTAGCCAATTTTCAGGATCAGGACTTTCAGACTTCATCACTTATCAACTTGACCTAACTCAAGCAGAACTTGCTATCCAGGTGATCCCCTTGGCGACACTCAAAATGCAAAGGCTAAAAGACAAAACCCTAAAAGACCTAAAAAACAAACCCTAGAAAGCAAAAAGCAGGGGTCCCCATTTGCAATGGGGCGATGTGTGAAAACGTCACAACAGGATGGTACACCTCTAGTGACGGAAGAGGTACCGTCATACCCGCAGGATGCGGTTGTGTCAGTTTCGCCAGAGACTTCACAACCTTCGGAGCAGGAGGGGGAGGATATTGAGACCTATCTAGCTGACATGGTGACGAGGGGTAGGCAGGTGGTGGCCACTGCCCAGATGCGAGCATTGCAGCAGGCTGTGGTGGAGTTGGAGAGGGCCCTACGGTTTATGCAGGTGGGCTGCCTCGCAGCCTTTACTACATGCTTTGAGTCTCGGGGATGGCCGACTACTGAGACGGAGGAGATGCTCCAGGCTTGGATGGTGCGTTAGCCCGTTGTGGAGAGTCGGGTGACGACAGTTGTTCGAGAGATTGAGCAGGTCTATCGGGTTGCCTACTATGCACTACGGCGTACACAACATGAGTCTGCGGTCCGCGAGGCTGCTAGAGTCGCGTTGGAGAGGGATGTGGCCACTCAGCAGGCCTCTTGGGCAGCGGGCCCAGTTGTTGGCTCAGCTAGAGATGACCCACGCAGAGAAGGTGGCGGTAGAGACTCGCCTGTCAGCAGAGCAGAGTGCGAGGGGCCTCGTGCAGCAGGAGTTAGAGGCAGTCACTACCGAGAGGAGCCTGTTGCAAACTCGGTTGGTCGGTATGACAGCGACAGCAGATACCAAAGAGAAGGAGTTGCTGGAAGCCGCGCACATGGTGAAGACGGCTTTGGAGAAAGTATTGGTGGTGGAGCGGGATATGACTGCATGTACTCAGCAGGTTTATGAGCTCCGCACCTGCTTAGCGGCCCAGACACCGGCGTCTTAGCCTTCTACTTCAGGGATGCTTCCCCAGCACCCTCCTTAGTTTTTTCTGATGTATATATTGTATAGGTTGCATTGTCTCCGTTTTTGTTGTTAGTCGCCTGGAGACGACTTTTCTTTTTGGGGGGGATGATGTTAGCGGCATTATTGTACACGAAAGTAAGACTAGTTAATTATGTGTAATTGTCTTGGTTAGTTGGCAACCGAGGAGTGGCAATTGCGGTGCGACGGTTGGCGCTCGCACCCCCTCAGTATCTTTATATACTTCGGAATGTAACTTGCAACACACAAATTATGAATGGAATAACATCTCTTATACTTGTCTGATATCTATGGCGTTATTATTCTGCATTACGTGCTTTATGCTTTAAGTTATTGACCCGAGAGGGCAATTATTCACCCGAGAGGGCAAACAGCTCCCCTGGTGCCAGACTACCTACCGGTTTGATGTCTACTTCGTCCTCCGGTAGCTGGGAACGCATGGCCTCCAGGAACAACCCAATGGCATATTGCGGCATGTAAAAGGTGCGGTGGTGTAGAGTCATGAACTCATACAACCTGTCAGCCAGTATTGTAGCCCAGTCGTATTGCACCCCATTCATAAGTCCATTCATCCAAATAATCTGAGGTAGGGCGATATTCGATGCACGGTTGGACCCGGTGAGTCGTCTCTTCACGACATCCATGATACAATGCCACGGCCCTTCGACTACAAATGACTTTTTCATTCCCCTATTTTTTGTGGCGTTGGTCACAGAGGCCAGTTCAACCGGTGTAAGTTTGCGGGAAACCATCTTTACCCAGTGTTCCTTTGTGTCCTTATTCATTTTCTTAGCTTTCAACTCCACTTTCTTCCCATTGCGGCCTGGTATGCCAAATACCCTCGTAAAATCCTCTGTTGTGAAGGAAACCCTTAGCCTATGGTTGCCGTAGTCAAACGTGCTCGTTCTGGAGGTGGCGTCAAACATGTCGACCATCATTCTCAGCGGTACCTCAAATTTATTTATGGGAAAAACAGGCATTTGGATAGCCCAATGAACTTCTGCTCGCTGTAAATTCTTTTTCACTTCGTGATCGACAACATTCTCCTACCACCACTTGTGGCACTCGGCTCCATTCACACCCTCGAACACAATAGTGTCGGCGGTGACTTTTCCCGTGGCTGTGGCTATGGCTATCCTTGGCTTGTGTTTCTGTTTGCTGGCGCTGGTGCTTGTATCGGTGCCTCCTGCAACTCGAACTCCGGATGGTAAAACCCTTGTGGTCTTGTCCATGTTTGTCTGCAACTTTGCTCGCCGATGGCTTTTGCCGACTGAATGCATTCCCTGTAGTTTGCCTCCTTAACCTCCCAGTTGAGATATGACTACCTGTAAAACCGTTACACCACTTCCCCTTCTCTGCGGCAATGGTTGTGGGTATGCCAGGATTCCCTTATTCCCCGAGACTGTCTCCTTTCTCTTCGTTGAAGGCCTACGGTTGTGCGTGGCTTTGTGTGCTGCGTGTTTGTGCTACGTCTTATGTGTCTCCCTTGTGCTGCGTCTTATTTATGCGGGCTGCATGTGCTTGTGTTGGGTGGCGTGTTTGTGCGTGCTGCGCTGGGCGTCGTGTATTTGTGCGGTGGTCCCACCGTACGGTGGGTTCCACCGTGGCCCTTTTTTTTTTTCAATTATTTTTGTCCCTGAGGCCACTGGTGCAGCTGTCGTTCGCGGTACGGTTTCAATTTGGAGCCGTTCACAGCCTTGGGCACTTGTTTTCCGTCCAACGTTGTCAGCTGACTTCCCGGATCCGGAAGGGTCCTAGCCATCTCACCTTAAACTTCCCTGGTTTGATCTCGTTTTTCCCGTTGTATTTCAAAATGAGCTGTCCTGGGGTGAATCTTACCCGTTTTAGATGTTTGTCGTGCCATACTTTTCTTCTAGCTTGTGCGGCCTCCGTGGCCCATTGTGCCACCATTCGACGCTCGTCCAATTTGTTCAGGTTGTAAAGCCTCTCCCGTAGGCTTTCCATGTCTCCGAGTCTATTTTCAATTGCTATTCGGAGACTCGACACCATGAATTCTACAGGCACCACTGCTTCCTGACCATACATCCGTTGAAATGGAGTTTGACTGGTGGTCACTTTGTAAATCGTTCTGTACGCCCATAATACGGAGGGTAACTTCTCCTCCCAATCTTCCTTTTCTACTCCGCAGGACTTGTAGATTACCGACACCAATATTTTATTAGTGGCCTCGGCCTGCCCATTCGCACGTGGGTAGTACGGGCTAGATAATGAGTGGAAAATCTTAAACTCTGTGGTCAACAACCGTATGACATGGTTCACAAAGTGGCCCCCTCGATCACTGGTCAACTGAATAGGTATGCCATATCGCATAATAATTTGTTCATAGATAAATTTAGCCGTGCTTACTGCGGAGTTATCCGGGAGAACCCTTGCCTCCACCCACTTAGTGAAGTATTCTGTCGCGACCACAATGTAACGACACCGTCGTGTACGACTAGCCTTAAGAGGCCCTACAAAGTCGAGTCCCCATTGTTCGAAGAGTTCCTGTGCGTGCGAAGGGTTGAGGGGCATGAAGTCCCGCTTCAAAGGTTTGCCCGCCCATTGGCAAGTGTCGCACGCCACAACCCACTCCCTAGCATCGTGATGTACGGTTGGCCACCACAGCCCTGCCAGCAACACCTTGCGGGCCGTAGTGTCTGGGCCCATATGTCCGCTTGCGGGTCCTTCGTGTGCCTCCCTCAATACACTGGGAACTTCTTCCTCCATGACACAATGCCTTAGTACCTGGTCTGGTCCCATTTTGTAGAGTAAGACATTGATCAGTGAAAAGGTCTTGCTCCTTAGTACTAGCTTCCTCCGTTCGCCTAGGGGCATATCCTTCGGGAATCGGGACGTCGACAGGTACTCTCTAATCTTCTTGTACCACGAAGGGAGTACAGCTATTTGGAACAAGTGTGCATCTGGGAAATCATCATTTACTCCCTCCGGAGGTTCCCCCAACTTGATCTGGGACAGCTGATTGGCTATGACATGGCTTCGCCCTTGGTCTTACCACAATTGTAAACGTGAACTCCTGTAGTAGCAATAACCAACGGCTTATCCTCCCTTGGATAATAGGCTTGTTTACCAAGTACATTAGTGCCTGGTGGTCTACGTAAAATTATGAATGGTGTAGCGAGTAGGTAATGACGGAATTTCTGTACGGCATAGACCATGCCGAGGGCTTCGCGTTCTGTGGTACTGTAGTTCTTTTCAGCCTTGGAGAGCAACCTGCTCGCAAAATAAACGGGATGGTCCAACCCGTGTCCTCCTACTTGGGCTAATGTAGCCTCGATGGCATAATTTGAGGCATCCACGTGAACGTGGAATTCCTTATCTCAGTTCGGGTATGCGAGTATGGGTGCTCCCATCAATCTCGTCTTCAGCTTTTCAAATGCGTTGCTCTGTGGCTTTGTCTAGATGTATGGCTCCCCATTCCGTGTCAAACTATCCAACGGGTGGGACGCCTCAGTGAAGTTCTTGATGAACCTCCTGTAGTACCCTACATGACCAAGGAAGGACTTTACCCCAGTGACGTCCGTAGGAGCTTCCATTTCTACTATGACCCAAATCTTGTCAAGGTTCGTTTTCAATCCTTCTTTACACACAATGTGTCCAAGCAATCTTCCCTGTGGTACCATGAATCTACATTTCTTCGGATTAAGGGCCAACCATGCCCTTCGACATCTCTCCAGGCACTGCCTGAGGGCTTTTAGGTGGATGTCCTGTCCGCTGTAAATAGACCAATCGTCCAGGAAGGCTTTGAAGTTCCCTACGGACATCTTGTCGAAGATTTGCAAGATGATGCGTTGAAAGGTCGCCGGTGCATTACATAGACGAAAGGGCATTTGGTTGTAAGCATACACATTGTCCTCCACCACGAAGGTCATTTTCAACTTATCCTCCTCGGCGATGGATATTTGGTTGTACCCAGAGAACCCATCCATGAAGGAATAGATTTCATGTCCAGCCACTTCCTACAGGATGTTGTCGGTGAAGGGTATGGGAAACGGGTCTTTAATAGTGATAGCATTCAGAGTCCAGACACTGGAAGTCTACACAGATCCGGATCTGATTGGCCTCTTTCTTGAGGGAAATCACAATGGGAGACACCCATTCGCTTGTCTGTACTTTGAAGATTATGCCCGCTTCCAACATCTGCTCAATTTCGTCATTCACCCATGCCGCATAATTTTTGTTCATACGGTAAGGCCGCTTCCTTACTGATTGAGTTCCTGGTACCAATGTTATGCGGTGTACACATAGCTCTGGGGGCATGCCATTCAGGTCCTTGTACGTCCATGCAAAAACATCCTTGTATTCAAGGAAAATTTTGAAGGCTGCTGCCTTCAGCACTGGATTCCAGTCATCTCCGACAAGGATGATCTTGGGGTCACTCGTCCCCCCAAGATTTGTCTCCTTCAAATTGGCTTCCTGATATTTAATAGGCTCGCCCTTCGGGAACTGGTGTGCCGGCGTGTGTGATGAACCCTTGCTGGTTCAACTCTTCAACCTGCTGTAATTTGTAGATCTTCTTTGTAATTTTTAATTATTAAGATGGTCTTTTAGAAACAGACAGAAGTTGCAGAAGAGGGTTTCTTTAATTTGCAACACATTGAATAATACATGAATTTAATCAACTGAAACAATGAATTGGAGAATTTAGAAGCATACTCGTAGGTCCTTAGCCAATTTATTGAAAAGAAAGATTAAATCAGCAACTTACAAAGTTTTGATTTTTATTCTGGAACAATTCAGATCTGCTCTTATTTAAATACTAGGACACCCAAACAATGAAAGATGGTGTCAATAAATGAGCAAGCTGTGTGTTTGGAAAAAGAAGCCTCCAAACCACAGAAGAATCAACAACAAAACAGTAAATAGGAAAACCCTACAACAAATCTGCCTTGTAAGAAGCCAAATCTGCCCCAATTCAATTCAATTTGACTTCTGAATGAAGCCAACCAAGCTGCAACAATTCGATTGATCTTTCACAATCTCAAAGCTAGTGAATTCTGAAGAATGCATGCTCTTCAAAACTGGTCCAAACCCTAGCCGCCATAGCCAAGTGCTTAGGAGAAAAAGTCAAATGCTCAATATCAAGAATGAGGTTTAATTTCCATCTTGGCTGCCTAAATACCCAAAAGGTGCGATTTTTGGCAAGTAGGGATTTAAAAATAATAACTTGCTTTTAGGGTTCCCAACTTAACCCTAAAAGCCACATCTAGCTTAGGAGATAATAAATCGTCACTTAAATAAATTTAAGTGATGCACTTTATGATTTTATATTAATATTTCATTAAAATATTAATTGCCCGTGGAACCACTAAAAAATTCATCTCTCTCATTATTGCTCGGAAACTGAATCTGTCAGAAACTAGGGTCACAGTTCGCTATGCCAATGAAAATAGGACCATGTCTATTCTTAGCAATTTTTCCCTAAAAAAAAGGAAATCCTCATAAAGTGTCAGAAACTGATGAAACGAAGACCAAAACTGAACTCAACATTGAACTAGAACAAATAGACAGACCACTCCTCAAGATACTGCATTACTGACCCCTTTATCCATACTCTGTTATCCTACAAGGGTCCAAAAATAAGCTAACTCCTCAATCCCAAGTCCCTGACTAGGATGGGGACATTACAGTCCGCCCTCCCAAAATTTGCTTGTCCTCAAGCAAACTCAATGCTGGATGCTATAAAATGCTATCACACTCCCAAGTAGCATCCTCTATCGGCAGATCCTTCCATTTAATCAAAAATTCCCTGATGACACTTTTCCGCAAATGATGCTCTCTGAACTCCAGAATGGCCTCAGGTACTAGCACTAACTTCCCCTCATCATCTAAGGGTGGTAGAACTGCAGAAGGAACTATCTGTTGTTCCAGTGCCTTCTTAAGGCATGACACATGGAACACATTATGAACTTTACTATCAGCCGGTAAATCTAACTCATAAGCCACCTGGCCAACTCGCCTACAAATCCTGAAAAGACCATAGTAACGTGGCTTGAGTTTCTCTGAGCCCTTCTTTCTTAGAGAGAACTGTCTGTAGGGCTGTAGCATCAAATACACCATATCCCCGATCTCGAAAGATCGCTCAACCCTCCTTTGATTAGCATATTGCTTTTGCTGATTCTGAGCCTTCTGAATATTATCATGAAGTGCTCTCATAATATCCTGGTTCTCCTGTAGCAGATTCCCAACACTCGGTACACGGCAATCGCTCATCAATAAATCCAGAAAACTAGAAGCATCATATCCATACAAAGCTCTGAAAGGTGTCATCTGAATAGTCATGTGGTGAGTGGAATTATAACAATACTCGCACAAATGTAACCACTTCACCCAAGCCTTCTGCTGCCTTGATATGTAGTTCCGTAGGTATCCCTCCATCCACTTGTTGACAATCTTTGTCTGTCCATCAGTCTGGGGGTGTGTTGTGACGTATTCACACATCGCCCCATTGCAAATGGGGACCCCTGCTTTTTGCTTTCTAGGGTTTGTTTTCTAGGTCTTTTAGGGTTTTGTCTGTTAGCCTTTAACTTTCGAGTGTCGCCAGGGGGATCACCTGGATAGCAGGTTCTGCTTGAGTTAGGTCAGGTTGGTGAGTGATGAAGTCTGGAATGTCCTGATCTTGAAATTCCTGATCCTGAAATTTGACTCTGGAATGTCCTGATCCTGAAATTTGGCTAAGTCTGGAATGTCCTAATCTTGAATTTTGACTAAGTCTGGAAAACTGATGAATCCTCCGAAAGCTAGATTTTGCAATATAACTCCTGGAGGTCTGAAACCACTCTCAAACATCCTGAAAGTATATATGGAATATAACTTCAAGTATAAGTGACATTTCTTTCTTATACTTAAATGTTATATTCCATAAAATGATCCTGACGGAGAGTCTAAAATGTCAAATTTCGCTCCTGACCCTTCCAGAGGGTCCAGAGAGAAAATCAACCTAGGACTCATTTCTTGCCTTATTTGACCAAATTTTGATTTGCAAGGCATTTTGAAGGGAAAATTGGAAATGTTTGAAAACCTTGAAAAAATGATGGATTCTAGCCTGGAAGAAGAATTTCGCTCCTGACCCTTCCAAAGGGTCCAGAGTGAAATTCATCATAAACTTCATTTGCCGCCTTGTTTGAGCTTGCAATCCGGTTCTTGGCCTTGAAAATGATCTAACCTTGTCTTGTGAAATGGTTTGAAACTTGAAGACTGAGCAATTTGGCATGGAATGAAGATTTCGCTCCTGACCCTTCCAGAGGGTCCAGAGCAAAAATCTTATTTGAGCTTATTTTTCACTAATTTTGGCTAACTTTTTATGTGCAGGGTCTCTTGGAATGAAGATTGGACATCATTTGATACATTTGAAGATTTGGAAGCATGCAAAATGAAGAATTTTGGACAAGGAAGGCAATTTCGCTCCTGACCCTTCTAGAGGGTCCAGAGCGAAATTTTGAATAGCTCTCATCTTGCAATGAAAAAGGTCAAGTTTTGGGCATGAATGAAACAAGGACAACTCCCATTTGCCTCCTGAAGAAGTTTCAACTTAAAAGAATGAAGGATTTTGCTTAAAACCTAATTTTCGCTCCTGACCCTTCCAGAGGGTCCAGAGCGAAAATCTTTATGGGAGACATTTCTTACTCAGTGTGTTCGAATTGGAGTATCAAAGGCATGATGAAAGGTGGAAAGAGCATGTTGAAACCCTTAGGCATGTTTGGAAATGAAGAAAATGAAGGATTCTGTCCAGGAAAGGCAATTTCGCTCCTGACCCTTGCAGAGGGTCCAGAGCGAAATTTCCAATTCCTCCTATTTTCCTTGCATTTCAAGATAAAATTTTGGTTTTCAGGGCTTGGATGGGAGAGAGGCATGATGTTCTATGCCTTAGAAGTGATTTGAAGTTAAAAAGCATGAAGGAATAGGCCTAAAACTCAAAATTCGCTCCTGACCCTTCCAGAGGGTCCAGGGCGAAAATCATAAAATCAACATATTCCTTTTAAGTTTGTGCTAAGGCAAGGATACACCAAGGTGGAAATGACCTTTAAGACCATTGATGAGTAATTGTTTGTTTCAAAAGTTGATCATTCTAGGTCAGAGAGGGAAAATCGCTCCTGACCCTTCCAGAGGGTCCAGGGCGAAAATCTAAAAAACCCCTATTTTACCTTGCAAGAACAAGCCAAATTTGGGTGGAGTGAATGAGGAAGAACATTGCCTAGCTATGAGTGAAAAATTCAACAAAAGTTGATGAAGGAGTAAGCCTAGAATAAAAAAATCGCTCCTTACCCTTCCAGAGGGTCCAGGGCGAAATCATTAGGAGGCTTCATTAAGCATTGATCAAACCTTGATATTCCCTAATTTGCACTAAATTACCCAAATTCAAGACATTTTGGAGGTTGAATTAAATTCGCATTAATTAAGGCATTGGCAATTTAATAAATTAATTTTTAGGCCTTGAAATAATAAAAAAAATCCACCTTGGAGGCATTAAAATTAATTTTGAAAATGAAAAAATTAAGTTGAGCGCTCAATATTTGTTATTTGCCTTTATTTGCCAAGTCGGCCATCCTTCAAAAGGGGGGTTTTATTTCATTTTATTTCCTTTTTTGTCAAGTCGGCCTCATGGTTGATTAGGGTGAGCGCCCTATATAAGAGAGGAGTGTTGTAGCATTTTCAAATCATTCATTCATTATTCCTCTCATGCGAATTTCAAGAGCAGATTGGAGGAGCAAGTTCTGGCAGATTGGAGCGAATTTCTTGCTAAGATTGGAGGCTAATTTCCAGAAATTATTGAGTGGTTGGAGGCTAGTGGAAGGCGAAAAGGCTAATTGAGGCATATTTCATCCAAAAGAAGGCCAGAAATTCAATCTTTTTCCAGCAAATTTTGAGCTTCTTTCTTCCATTTTTTCAAGGTTCATAGTTAGGCATTCAAGGAGGAGGTATGAAGAATCATTTTTGAAGTTCTTATTCAAGACTTACTGTGATTTCATAGCAATTTTGTAAAGTCTCAGTCTTGAAAATTCAATTTCCATTCATAATTAATTTGAAAATGTATAATTCTTGATTTATCATGTCTTTTTCAAATTAATATCTTAAGTTATACCCTTGAAAGGTCTTAAATTTCATGCTTTAAGGTATGATGCTCAAAGACTAATTTTAAGTTTTTGTGTAGGTTTCAAATAACCACCCAAAGCCGGAGGATCTATTACTTAGCAGACTCTCAACGAAGAAGATCGGGCAAGGACAAGGGCGACCTCCTCCCGTCTAGCATCAACAAGGACGACCTTCTTCGGTCAAGCATCATCAGGAATAACCTCTTCCAATCCAGCATTCCAAGGCAAGGTACACCATCCATCCTGCACATCAAAGACAAAAGAGGATTAAAGAAAGGGTTCGTTGAAGAAGCAGACGGTGTCAGAAAAGTTAATTAAAGTCATCTTCTCAACATCATCAAATTGAATATATACCAAGTTGCAAGTGTCAGACAAGGTGGCGTCCCAGTCATCATCCCTCCATTTGGATTGGTCCACCTCAACATGTCCAGGTTCAATGTACCTGACTCATCAAAAAAGACACAAACTTTGACGTACCTACCCCGGCTATCCATTAGTCGAATATTCCAGAGAAGACATGTGTCCAAATAATGCAATTATTTCATTGGTCAGAATTAAGTTTGTTGTAACAAACCCTAATTAGGGTTTCATTGTAAAATCTTGGCCATTGATCTCAAACTGATCCAAGCCATTGAATTGTATTGTGGGCACTATATAAGCCCTGGCTCCTCATTTGTAAAGGCTAATAGTTAGTCAATAGTTGATAGTAGGTGAATAGTTAGCTAGTAGTGAATAATCAGTTGATAGAATAGCAATTAGAGTAGAATAGCAAGAGAAGGCAAAGATTGTTGCCAAGATGTTGTTGTAAAAGACTTGTAAAACTTCATTGAAGAAATGGTGAAATCTATGGGTTGATTCAACAATTTGCATGGTCTTTATACTTCTCAGATTTGATTTCATGTTATTAGATGAGTGGAAGAAATGTGTTTGATTGATGGTGAAATTTGTATATCCATACTACTAGCAGTTTGTTGATTGCAGGCTTGCCTTGTGTAGTCAACTGGAATCATTCAGCTTAAGCTCAACTTCAATTGTCGCTTCTTCATTGATATGCATCAGCCTGATGGTGTCTATGCCTGTAGCGATGATCTGAACATCATAAAGCTTTCCTCCGAAGATCGCACTAACCTTGTGGAGATGGTCCTGGGATGTCAAAACAAGATTTAGTTAGAATTTCATCAAAGGTCATTCATTGCTCCTACATTCTTAGTGTTAGAATTAGATCTTTTCCTCGCCCTTATCCTTTTCCTATTTTTCAAAATCTAGATCAGTGAAATCCTGTGTTCCAGCAATATTCAAAGCAAATCAGACGTTCAGTCATCAAGTGTAAGTCCCCTTGTGATTCCAGCAAAATCATATCATACCACAAAGAGCTTATCGATACGTAGAGATCCTACATACAAAGAACCTTGAAGTCATCTCGATTGATCCTTTTCGTGACATCTTCAGCATTCAGAGACTTTATTCAAGAGAGGATAAGGTACCCTTTAGGTATTTTATTCTGTGTTCGCATGTGCATAAAAAACACGTCAACAGGGTGGTAACAAGTACTTGGAGTGAGCTCTGTCCCGCAAAGTCTGAATAACTCCTGGTAGAAGTGACCCATAAATCTGTTGACCCTATCACTGACAATACTCCGAGGTAAACCATGCAATCTAAATACCTCACGAAAGAAAAGATCAGCCACCTGACCAGCGGAATAAGTAGTCGTGAACGGAAAAAAATGTGGTCAACCGATCAACCACCACATATATGCTGTCTCTCCCTTGGGCTTTTGGCAAGCCCATAATAAAGTCCATAGACACGCATTCCCACTTCTTGTTAGGAATAGGAAGTGGCTGAAGTAACCCTGTAGGGAAGTTGTGCTCCTGCTTGTTCTGCTGGCAAACAGAACACTCTCTGACGTACTGAAGAACATCAGACTTGAGAGTTGAGACCCTTCCAAGAGAATCTCTCACGTACCTGCCTATAGGTCTTAAAGTACCCAGGATGTCTAGCCATAGGTGAATCATGGAAAGTCCTCAATACTATGCATTTCACCTTAGAACCTGGAACTAAAAATATCCTCTTTGTAAATGATGAGGTCATCCACAAGAGAGTACTTGATGTCTTGTACTGTTCCATCAATAATACTAGATGCCCATAGATTCTTGGCATACTCTGCTATAATCAAGTTTTTCTAATCTTCGTACACAGCTGCCATGGAGCTCAATTGGGGGCGGCGAGATAAAGCATCAGCAACAATGTTCGGAGTCCCTTTGACATAGGAGATGTCAAAATCATAAGACTGTAACTTGCTGACCCACTTCTGTTGACGCTCATTTAGATCCCGCTGTCTAAGAAAATGCTTCAAACTATTATGATCAGTTTTGACACAAAACTTGCTGCCAACTAAATATTGCCTGAATTTGGCCATTGCATGCATGATGGCCAACATTTCCTTATCATAAATACTATAGCTCCTCTCTGGACCCCGAAGCTTCCTGCTCTCATAAGCTATAGGATGACGATCCTGCATAATTACTGCACCAATACCCTCTCCACATGCGTCACAATGAAGCTCAAAAGGTTTGGTGAAATCGGGTAAAGCAAGAACTGGACATGTAGTCATCAATTGCTTGAACTTCTCAAAACACTCTTGTGCGAGAGGTGTCCAAACAAATGCACCCTTCTTGGTTAAATCAGTGAGTGGTGCAGCATGCCGTGAAAAAACACTAACAAACCGACGGTAGAAGGCACATAAACCAACAAATCCCCTGAGTTGAGTCAGGGTCTCAGGAGTAGGCCAATCAACGATGGCACGAACCTTATCAGGATCCATGCGAACTCCCTCTTCGCTGATTATGTGACCCAAATACAAAAGTTTTGCAATTCCCAATGCACACTTGGATTCTTTGGCGTAGAAGGAGTCCTTGTCAAGTATGCCTAAAACAATATCCAAGTGAACCAAGTGCTCCTCCCAAGTTCTACTGTAAACCAAAATGTCATCAAAGAAAACCAGAACAAATCTCCTCAACTGAGATTGGAAGACCCTGTTCATAGTGGATTGAAAGGTAGCTGGTGCGTTGGTCAACCCAAAAGGCATAACCAAAAACTCATAGTGTCCACAATGACATCTAAATGCAGTCTTCTCAATATCCTGCTCCCTGACACTGATCTGCTGATAACCTATTCTTAAATCAATCTTGGAGAAGTAACAAGCTCCATGAAGCTCATCTAACAACTCATCAATGCGAGGAATGGGATACCTATTCTTTATAGTCTTTTTATTCAGCATACGGTAATCAATGCACATTCTAAGTGTAACATCTTTCTTCTTCACCAAAACAACTGATGAAGCGAAAGGAGATTTACTCGGCCTTATGTGTCCCATTGCTAGAAGTTATTTGATAGTTTTCTCAATTTCATCTTTCAACCGCTTGGGGTGCCGGTAAGGTGTAATCATAATGGGTTTGGTGCCCTTGTCAAGCTCAATAATGTGTTCTATGCCTCTATCAGGAGGCCTACCAGGAGGTATGTCACTAAACACCTTTGTATGCTTAACTCTAAGCTCCTGAATATCTGAATGATTAGGTGTTTTATGCTGCTTCTCATAAGTAGACATGAGTTTACACTCTGCTGCCCAATCCACCATGTCATGCTTGACAAGTCTCTCCATTCTTTTAAGAGTGATTAATTTCAAGTTGCTGGCTTTGATAGCTTTAAGAACATGATTAGTCCCATCAACCTTGAATTTCATCTCCATATCTCTGAGGTTGAGTGTAAATTCACCTATGGCATGAAGCCACATCATGCCAAGAACCACATCCGTATTTCCCATGTTAACCACATAAAAATCGGCTTTGAATTCATAATTATTGAGTTTCATGGGTAAGTCTGAAATCATTCTATCACAAGTCAGCACATTACCATTAGCAACTTTCACCCTTATGCCTTCAAACTCTTGAGTTTGAATCCCACGCTTCTCCACCAACCGTGCATCTATGAAATTATGAGTTGCACCTGTATCAAGTAGAGAAATGACTCTTTGACCAGCCAAGAGTCCACGCAACCTAAAAGAACCTTCTCCTTGCATGCTAGACATATGAGCTTCCCGTAGATCGAATTCTCCTTCATTTTCAACCTCCTTTTCTGAATTTTCAGTCTCAGAGTCATTTTGATCAGCTTGCTGGTCTGTGTTATCAGTCATGTTTTCTCCCTCATAAAACCACTCCATATTCCTATTTTGACCCTTAGGCTTGAGGGGACAATCATGGTTTTGATCATAAGGACCCTTACAATGAAAACATAGCCTCCTTCTACGCAAATCATTGAGTGTTTCCCTATCCAAAGGTGCTGTAAACTTCTTCCCTTGGTCCGCATTTTCTGATTTCTTTTGATCATACTTGCTGTCATTAAATGATGAGGATGGTTTTGAGTTGTTAGGAGTGAACTTACTACGAGGAGTGGTAAGTTCCATGCTGCGTGCCTTCCTCATGGCTTCTTGCAAGGTAGGGGGATCAAAAGCCTTAATCCAACCTTTCATAGGCTCATAAAGACCTTCAACAAAAAGAATGATCAGTTTTCTCTCTGAAATGTTAGTTACCATAACCGAAAGCTTCTGAAATTCACTAATATAAGATTCCAAGCTAATCATTTGTTTCAGCTGAGCTAAATCCCTGAAATACAACTTTGGATCTCTTTTATCAAAATGCTCAACCAATCTGTCAGTGAATTCTTGGTATGTAGTAATAAGGTCATGATGCAAAGTCACCATCCCATGGTGCCACCAATCATGGGCTACCCCATCCAAATGCAAAGTTGCAAACTTAATAGCATCTTCTTCTGACATAGGACGTAGATTCAGGAAGGTATCCAACTTGCTAATCCAAGCTCTGGGTGTAACACTACCACTGCCATCAAAAGTAGAAAGTATGAGCTTGTTGATTGCATATTTAAGATCATTAGTTTTGTTCCAAGGTTTCCTGTCATTCCAATTCCACTTCTTGTTGTGTTCCCTCTTTTGACTCATAAACCTGTTAAAGTTAAGATGTTCCTTAACTCTCGGTGGTAATGCATCCCATTCATCATGAAGTGTGGTTACGTTAACTGTAGAGGCCACCTCATCTTCCTCCTCAGCCATGTCCTCTTCTTCAGGTTCGTTTCTAACAAAAGTTGGGCGTGTAGGCCTATCATAGGTGTGTGTGGGAGTCACTCTTGCCCATGGGTGACCAGCAACACTACCATTTTCCTCTTGGTTCTGATTATGCCCCCTTGGCACAATGATCTGTTGTATGGCTGTAGTCAAGTGCTGCAACACATTTGCCACTTGTCGCTGCGCTGTTACTAAACCCCTCATAATAACTCCGACATCTTGGTCCTCATTGTTCACAGCCTCTTTGCGTGGCTCATCATCATTCCTGTCCCCCATAATTTCCAAGGGTATTTCTTCAGTTTGATTAGAATCACCCTGTAAATCAGGTCTCCTGCGTGTGTAATACCTGTGAGGCCCAGTCTGTTGTTGATGCATAAAAAAAAATTCTAACCCTCCAGGAAGGCAGGATCAAAGCTCTGATACCATTGTGATGAACCCTTGCTGGTTCAACTCTTCAACGTGCTGTAATTTGTAGATCTTCTTTGTAATTTTTAATTATTAAGATGGTCTTTCAGAAATAGACAGAAGTTGCAGAAGAGGGTTTCTTTAATTTGCAACACATTGAATAATACATGAATTTAATCAACTGAAACAATAAATTGGAGAATTTAGAAGCATACTCGTAGGTCCTTAGCCAATTTATTGAAAAGAAAGAATAAATCAGCAACTTACAAAGTTTTTATTTTTATTCTGGAACAATTCAGATCTGCTCTTATTTAAATACTAGGACACCCAAACAGTGAAAGATGGTGTCAATAAATGAGCAAGCTATGTGTTTGGGAAAAGAAGCCTCCAAACCACAGAAGAATCAACAACAAAACAGTAAATAGGAAAACCCTACAACAAATCTGCCTTGTAAGAAGCCAAATCTGCCCCAATTCATTTCAATTTGACTTCTGAATGAAGCCAACCAAGCTGCAACAATTCAATTGATCTTTCACAATCTCAAAGCTACTGAATTTTGAAGAATGCACGCTCTCCAAAACTGGTCCAAACCCTAGCCGCCATAGCCAAGTGCTTAGGAGAAAATGTCAAATGCTCAATATCAAGAATGAGGTTTAATTTCCATCTTGGCTGCCTAAATACCCAAAAGGTGCGATTTTTGGCAAGTAGGGATTTAAAAATAATAACTTGCTTTTAGGGTTCCCAAATTAACCCTAAAAGCCATGCCTAGCTTAGGAGATAATAAATCTTCACTTAAATAAATTTAAATGATGCACTTTATGATTTTATATTAATATTTCATTAAAATATTAATTGCCTGTGGAACCACTAAAAAATTCATCTCTCTCACATTATTGCTTGGAAACTAAATCTGTCAGAAGCTAGGGTCACAGTTCGCCATCCCAATGAAAATAGGACCATGTCTATTCTTAGCAATTTTTCCCTAAAAAAAAGGAATTCCTCATAAAGTGTCAGAAACTGATGGAACGAAGACCAAAACTGAACTCAACACTAAACTAGAACAAATAGACAGACCACTCCTCAAGATACTGCATTACTGACCCCTTTATCCATACTCTGTTAGCCTACAAGGGTCCAAAAATAAGCTAACTCCTCAATCCCAAGTCCCTGACTAGGATGGGGACATTACAGCGTGTCATTCACCGAGGCCTTCCCTTCCTTGTACTCTCCGTATTTTGGAGGAAATATATCTGGTTCTTCCTTGATACTCAATACATTGCACGAGGGTGTAAACAATTTATAATCTCCCATTTGCCAGTGGAAGGGGCCATTCAAGGAGTCCTCGTCATCCCCCGAGCATGCTTCCAGTTCTAACACCCCTCCATCACTGGGCTCTATGCCGCGTCCGTCTCCACCCTCACCCAACTGGTCTCCCTCAGATTCTGAGTCGGAGGAGGATGCTAACTCCTCACTCACTATCTGCGTACGGAGATCGATCACGTACTTCCTCCCCACGTTTTCCAAGGAAAGAGTATTCCGCTTCCAGTTATGGTTCGCTTTTGCTGCAATGAGCCACCCACGCCCGAGAATGGCGTCGTACCCTTTTTGCTTCAGTGGAATCACTACAAAATCTAGCACGAATGGCTGCGTGCCAATCATCACTCGCTGGCCTATGAGAGTACCAAGGGGTTTAATCCCGTGTTGATCTGCCCCTAGCAGGTTGAACGTGGGAGGCCACAACGTAGGCTTTCCTAGTTTTTTCCATGTGTCTTCTGGGAGCACAATTACTCCTGACCCTCCGTCCACAATGGTGTCCGTCAAGGTAGTTCCCAAGATGCCCATTTCTACCACCGCTGGTTGGCGTCTGTTGTTGACTACTAACAACATGGGGCCGACAGTGGGGCTTGCGACCTCCCTCGTTTTCACTTGTGTGGGTACGGAGTTTAAGATAGCCGTTTTCAACTGCGGCATGGTTTCAAGGAGGTCTTGAATCTTCATGGGTACCTCCATCTGCAATATTTGCCGTAAGATTCTCTCTTCTCCCCTCGTCCGTGACAGGCTTGTGGCCTCGTGGTTGTTTTGTCCCTGTGCGGCCATTTCCTTTGTGATCTCGTCTCTTGCTTCCATCTGGATATGCAACCTTTTTGGCCTGTGCCCTTGTGATTGCCAACACTTCTGCCTTCGTAGGTTCGATGTTCAAAAGGTTTACTCCTGGCTTCGGGCAATTTGCATCCTCATGGTTGCCTGGCCCACACCATCTGCAGAGGTGTTGAGGGGTGGCTTCCTTCGTGCAATCCCGAGCGAAGTGCCCCCATTGATTGTAGGCCCTACATTGGATCATTGGTCGGCCCTTGGCGTCATATTGGACATGGCTTCGGTTATTGTTATTGTTGTTATTCCTTCCGCCGTCGCATCTTTTGTCTCGATAACCTCCAAATGATGCCGTTGTGTTGGTTTGCTGGGCCGTACCCACTAGTGTGGATGTTGTGGCCTGCTCAGTGAACAACACTTGCGTACTTCGGGTCTTCATATTGTATGGGCACTCCTTGATGGAGTGTCCCATTACTTGGCAAATTTCGCAAAAGGCCTTCTTCGGGCATGTACCCTTCGTATGTCCTTCCTCCTTGCACTCTGTGCACCACACGTCTCCTTCGGTCCGGCTAGTAGAGCCTTTCATCGCTTTAAATTCCCTCATCATACGCTCCATGTCCCTCTGTAGGGCCGTCACTTTCTTTTTCGACCCCTCGATACCACTCTCATCAGAGGAAGAATCATTTTTCTCAGAGGACTTCCCCTTTTTCTTGGACGTTTTGTATTCACTTTCTAAGTTCATAGCCCTATTGTATGCGTCGTTGTATGACGAAGGAGGGACTATCTTCATTTTCTTCTTCAAATTGGGTTTTAGGCCTTCTACGAACCACCTCTTCTTGAGTCCGTCGACCGGCTGACTCTCCATTTTCCCAATTAGCTCCTTCAGGTGCCTTCCGTAGGCACGAACTGATTCCTTTTGTCCTTGTTTAGTGTTGTATATCTCTGCCACTATTTCATTATCATCCCGGAGTAGGCGAAACTCCTTCTTGAAGGCTTTCCGTAGCGTGTCCCATGTGGCCACTGCATTTTTATCAATATCCGAGTACCAGTCGATGGCGACTCCTTGTAATGTTGTTGGGAATTGCGTCATCCATTCGTCCTGGTCCGTGACACCATTGGCCGCCCATATGGTTTCGCAGGTTCTGCAGTGCCTGATGGGATCCTCCTTCTCGTCGCTGGTGAATTTTGGCAGCTTCTGCCTATTGGCCATTGATGAGGGTCGTGTCCTCGGAGGTGGCTGTGTCTATCGTGCAACCGCGCGACTCCCTCCCGCGCCGGTGGTGTTTCCTGCTTGAGTGACTGGGGGTACGGTTTTTTGTCTGCCGTGTGTCTGCGACTCCTTCGCACCTACGGTCGTACGGTTGCCCTCCCCTCCGTTCTCACTTGCGTCCGCTGTTGGCTCCCTGCGCGGCGTAAGGGATATGTTCTTGAATTGATCCCGGGTCTCTTCGACCAAATTCCTTCGTAGCCTTGTTTCCTCCAAAAACTCTTCGTGGCTTCTCACCTTGCGGTGTTCTGGCGACACGTAGAGATTTTCTTGGGCTTCTGCACCCTCCGTGACACCTCCTTGGTTCCCTTCGGGCAACCCTTCGACAGGTCGTCCTTCAGCAAGTTGCCTCAGCCTTCGTCTACGTTCTACTTGTTGTTCCAGAATCAAGGCCCTTTGTGTGGCCTCCCACTCCTCACTTTGTGCCTTCTTATTTCTGTCTTTGTTTAATAGGTTGGGTATTAATTCTCGTACATCTCCATAAATAGCAACAACACATAAAAATAGAACACTTCTTTATTAATTCATCCTGTTGGATACAATTTGTGTCAATAGTACGACACCATTATTATAATATAGAATGTTCTTTATTCCTCCTGGAGGTTTAGGGTTCAATTTCCCCTTGGCCTCATGCCATCACGCTCCGCTTCCCAGCGACGACTGTTTTCTTCGTACCGTTGGAGGACTTGTTGGTGTCGCTCCTCACGGGCAATCTCCTCCAGGCGAGTTCGTTGTGCCAGTGATGCCTGTGCAAGCAACCGGGGGAGGTGGTTCATCAACCGATTCGTTGCGGGGCTAACTTCCAGTGCGGTCCACACTGCACTTGTTGGGATGTTAGCCTCTGTGGCTTCCCTTCGGACGTAGGTATTGATGGCTACCTGAAGCAGGATTGAGAATTCCCTTGTTGCAGTGTCTTCTCCATCGTAGAGCTCTGTTTGCGAGTCGTCGGCCTCTGGGTTAATATCACCAATGGGTAGGCCCATCGTGTCCGTACGCCATCCGCTCCTTCCTTTCCCGAGTATGTCTAGGCAATGACGCCAGATGTTTGCCACATATGGGTAACCGATTAAATGCAGAAAGTAAATGCACATAACATAATGGAAATATATTAAAGAACCAGTCTCTGTATTAATTCAACAGTCCATGTACATCAAGTGCTTATAACATCACACCCAAATACGACTATCACGATGATACTAAAAAGGAAAGGTATGCAATATATAATATCCGAAGGGGTGCGACCAACCGTCGTGTCCAACTGGCCTTCGGGACGACTAACTGATTTCCGTAACTCATTATTACCGACGACAACATAACATAATACGACAATATAACATAATGATTATTCCCGACAACAGAGGGTTGGATGTTGATTGAATTCTAGTCCTTCTTTGTTTGAGTTGAAAATGAGCTATGGAAAGATACGAATCAAATGCAAGATCTAGGATTAATGATGTAGAATTGACAATAATCAACATGCACAGACAATTATAGATCAGATATGCAAACACAATGTACAGATCTGGAATTAGAAAGTAGGGAGGAACCTATGTCTGAAATCTGGACCTAGAAATGTGGGACAATGGTGCTCAGGGAAATCTTGTCCTCCAATTTTGGTCTTCGCAAAAGCTAGTTTTGTGTGTCTCTGTTTTCTCTTCCCGAATCTATATTCGGTGTCTCTAGATCCTATCACCTACACATGCAAAGGAAGAAAATGGTGTTGTTGATAGGGGTTTGCCTAGGTCAAACCTTGGTTTTGGAATTAGCTCTATAATTGAATTGAAATTGAAAGGAAAGCTCTGAAGTAGAACGCTGAATATTATGCCTCAAGTTTGTTGTGTTGATGATGCAATGCCCTTTGAATGTGATCACAAGTGTTGATGCAATAACATGACATGACATGACATGACAAGATAAGATATAAACTAATCAATTATAAACACATGCTTGCATGAAGATTGTTGTAACTTGCTGTTCCATAATGCTTAGACCTTGAAAATGCTTGAAGGATATGATGGGATGAAATACCGCCTTGATGCTTGTGGATGTAGGTGGATGATAGTAAATGAATGGATATTCGTGGATGTGAAAATAAATTGGAGGGTTTTCAAGGTATTTCATAAATTAGGCCGACCTCCAATGGTCATATTAAGACATCAGGATCAGGAATCAATTGGTGGGAACTAGGCACTGATATATTCAAAATTGGTCCCAGACTAGGGGGACAAGGGCACCCGAAACACCCCTGTCCAAGACAAGGGTGCCCCAAACACCCTCGTCCCCCCAAAATAGGGTGAATCAAGCATGAATCAGATGCACTTAGTCCCAAGATAGAGGTTTAGATCACCATGTAAACATATGACATTGGTTTTGTAGCATAAAGGTCAGAAATAGGCTTGGATAAGAGCTAGGAGAAAACACACAAAGGCAAGGGCACAAAAAGTAGTGTAAAATTGTAAAGGGTTACAATTTATGACGCTACCAATCCTTTTACTTTGTCACTAATTAAATTGAGATAGGGTTATTGGATACACCATCCCCTCCCTCGGCATGTATGGGCATATTTGGTATAGATACAACTTGGGTATTATCATATGTGCCATTTTAGTTTTGAGAGAGCTGCAAACTAATGGTATCATGGGTTATTGGATACAACATCCCCTCCCTTGGCATGTATGGGCATATTTGGTATAGATACAACTTGGGTATTGTCATATGTGCCATTTTAGTTTTGAGAGAGCTGCAAACTAATAGTATCATTCTTTTATTCTATATCCTCATTGTGTTCAATACACATTACATATATACAGGATATATCAAAGTTGAAAAACTCTTACTTGGCAATAACTCTTTTGCCCCAAAATATAAAAAACTTGGGACTCAGCAAAAAAATCGGCAATAACTCAACAATTTTATTGAACATTTTATATACATAAATGTTTAAATTTAAAAACACACATATTACTAAATTTGTTGAGCGTATTACTAATTTTCGTCATAAATAAATCAAAATTATAATTTAATACATACCATAGACCAAAAAACAAGTTCAACTCTAAATGAGTTATAATCTATGTTCCATGGCATTTTGCAGATGGGAATGGGGGGACGACAGGGGATGCATTTTTGGGATGTCCCCTTGAGGGCCATTTTTAGGGGACGACAATATGTGTGTGTGTGTGTACATATATTTATTATATCTATATATATACATGTACATGTATACATCTATACATGTATATGTATGTACACGTATACACGTACATGTACACACACACACATATGAATACTTCTTATTGATTTCTTAGCAAATTGTGTTTTCTCTCCAATGCTTGAGGATATCCTCAATCTCTTGCGATGCTAAAGGCTATCTTATGAACCTACCACCATGTTTTTGTTGCACCATACTATTTTCATCATGAGCTAAAGAATATAAAACCTCTAATTGAGCAATACAATAACTTTCTTAAGTTCCAATGGATCATACAACTCTAATGTAGGTAGAAACCCTCATTAATTTGGGCAAATCAAATTGTATGTAAGCAGAAATGAAGTTGCAGCAGTCATAAATCATGTAAAACTTCATTCAAGACAGTAGTATGGTGGCTGGAATAATTGCTTTCAGTAGTTCTAATGGCTAAATCCCTTACAAACAACATGATACAAGGAAAATCTCTTAAAATCTGCCAACGTGTGGCTATATATGGTTAATAACAGCAGATTAAAATCAGAAACCCTATAAATCAATAATATAAATATGGACAACTACAATACTCCCCAGTCGCAAGGGATGCCTAACTATCCCTGGGACAGTCAAGGGATGTCTCAAATGTCCCCCAACTCTCTTGGGGGATGGCTAGGTATCCCCAAACGACATAGGGACGTTTCTCCATTTCTTGCAAATTCCCAGACAGGGGTGAAGACAAAGGGATGTACCTTGATGCCCCACTGTCCTCAAAATGGCTAGTGGATGGGGACACTTTCTTCCAAGGCAGGGGACGTATCCCCATGTATCCTTGGTTATAATGCTTCCACTAGCCATGTCATATGTAGAAGTTGCCTCATCTAAAGAGATTTTTGGCAAGTTGTGCAATAATAATGTCTATCTAATTAGGTACACTCAAGAGTTATATCTCAATTCACCATCACCCTCTCATTGTAATCAAGTTTTTTATTTGATAGATTCCAATAACTAGTGGAGATTTTGGAGTTGAGACCCCAATGAGGTTGAGGGGTAGTGCCCCTCATTCGGGTCAAAGGGCAATACCCCTTGTGTGGGTTTGGGGGCTGTTGGTTGAAAATTTTGTACACTTGGAAAAATATACAAAATTGTGGTTTCAACCACAGTGTGAGTAAAACTCTCCTAATTAAGGGAAGGCTCCCCCTATCTACAAACTAAACTAATCTAATATGGATGGGACAACAGTCTTTCTTCTTCTTTTAAGAAAAACTATACTATTTTCTCTTCACAGAAAAGAAATAGCAATTGGAAATAAATAACAACAAATATAGAAATGAGACTTTTTGTAGGATTTTTGGAACATAAAGGGAAGCAAAGTCTCCATGAAAGCACAAAGACCTCCGTCACTTCCTCGGGACGGGAAAACAGAAAGAAAGCTCAAAGTTTTCAACTATCTATTCTCCTATCAACCTTTTTAGATGATTTTCTGCTAACTAAGCACAATATGTAGCAGCTCAAAGTCTAACTACATGATGCACTTCACCTTACATGCACAAGTCTTAAAAATAGAAGCAACACAAAGTCTACAAGCTATCTTTCCACTTGAGCTTTCCACACTAGTTTCATATATGATAAGCAGCTCAAAGTCTGTAACACCAAATCTGAAAACCAAATATATAACTCTAAATACAATTAGCAACTCAAAGTCTGCAAGATTGAATTTAAATCCCTCTTTCACAATAGAACAAAACTCACAATCATCTCCAGAAAATGTCGTCACATAACAACTTGAATTAGCACAAAGTCTCAAGACTCTCAACACAACTTGCCTCTTTTATTGAAAGCAATCTGATTTACATCTAAGCTCAAAGTCTTAGAGTGCACATACAAACTGACAAAATTTTGTTGCATTGCGAAAAGATAAAGATTACAATAGACCCCTCAAGTATTTATAGAAGAGGAGTCTTGAGAAAAAGGTGGGAGGATCCTAACTAACTTGAGAGATTCTTTCAACCACCAAGACTTATTCAATAACTAACTATGACTTATTTAACTTGAGAGATTCTTTCAACCACCAAGACTTATTCAATAACTAACTATGACTTATTTCAACTACAGTTCTAACTGAACACAACTTGTAGTTGCTTTACATGTAATTACAAAAGTGCAAGTAATGAGTTAACTTGCAATTACAAAGTTATTTTTTACATGCAACTTGTCAAAACAAAATTACAAATGCATAACTAAAACTATTCCATGTGTCTAAAGACACGACTCTAACTGCATCATCCTTTGTCTGTGATGATTTTCATGTCGCTTCAGGATGCTAGAACTTGAAGTATTCTAGATTGGTAAAGACATCTTGAACCGGAACGGGAACTTGCATCCTTGTCTTCTTGCTTGGGGTAGTACTATCTTTTCAGGAGGGAAAGGGCTGCCTTCCTCTTTTCATGTCATGACCATCTTTGTCTTGAAAGCATTCTATGCTCTCAACCATGAATTGTTGTTGTATCTCTTCTTTGTATCATCCTTCATTCTTGAAATTTGCTTGCAAAATAAGGCCCATGCCTTAATCCATTGATTTGGTAGATCGTGTGTGCAAATCGGATTGACAAGGGAAGAGATAAATTGATGCAAAAATGGGCTCATAGGTGAATTTCGGGTTCTGGAAGCTGCATTACATGTGTGGGAAAAACAAGAGCATTAACTTGCAATTGTGGAGAACAAACATGCAACTTCATATGTGTAATGGGTAACTACAAGTTTGCACTTGTAATTGGACCTTTAAAACTCATTTTCAAGTGTTTTTTGAGTGCATTTTGGACCAATTTCGGGTTTTGGATGGCTGACTGCAAGTAGACTTTAAATGGGGAAAATGAATGAAGGTGTGAAATGAGTGGATGAAATGGTGGGAATAGGGATCTTGATATGAGGGAAATGAAGCTTATGACCAAAAACAACAAGCGCGGATGGTTATGAATGGATTTTTGAAGAACTTTTCCATGTTGATCATATGAAAAATGGGAAGAACTTTTACTTGTAATCAAGTTTTAAAAACCCGATTTTGGAAAGATAAGCTTTTTCCAACTTTGAAACTTGGAATTTCACCAAAAGATGGTTAAGATTTTTCAACCAAAGGGGTAGATCAACTATTTTTCATCTTACATGCAATCGGGTTTTTAAATCCCGAATGCGAGTAAAGAGGGAAAATGGGGAAAGACAATGCAATTTGCAAATTGCTTTGCAAACTTGGAACAAAGGGAAAAAATCTCTTACAAAACCGATTTTAGGAAAGAGCAAAACAAAACTAACAACTATCATGAAGAGAAAGAATCTCTTATAGACAAAAGAAGAAGATTCAAACCCTAGCCACGTTTTTAAGAAAACGCCATATGCAGCAAAAACGGCTATCAAAATGGCATGAGAATTGGTCAAATAAAGCACCCAACCTCCATGCCTAGGCAAGACAAGCCAAAACGATTTAGGAAAGACAAGATTTGTGGCACTTGAATGAGGCAAATCGTCGCATTTTTCAAAAACGTTTTTGTTGTTAAAACACCATAAAACCAGCGATAATGTCTTCCAAATGGCGTGAAGAGAGTTGGAAAATGCATGAAAATAGCAAGAAATCCAAAACGCCTTCCTCCTTGAATTTCTCCACAAAAATCGTTGGAAATCTTCAACAAAATCCTCCAATATTGCTGGTCGGGTTTTTGGGAAAGAACAACAAGGAAAAAATGCATGCAATAAGGAAAATCAGGTTTCTCAAACCTTTTTACATGTTTAAAATGCTCACTTTTCCCCTCATAAGGCAAAATCGGGTTTTTGAGAGCAAACAACAAGTTTAAAATACTTGTAATAGGGAAATAAAAATCCCATTACAAGTTTTAAACAACTCAACAAAAGACTAGTAAAGGGAAAATAAAATTCCTTTTACAAGTCACAAAAACAATTAAAAAATAAAACATGTAATAGGGAAATAAAATCCCTATTACAACTTAAAGTGACTTTATAAAACTTG
This sequence comes from Cryptomeria japonica, assembly GCF_030272615.1. NCBI lineage: Eukaryota > Viridiplantae > Streptophyta > Pinopsida > Cupressales > Cupressaceae > Cryptomeria > Cryptomeria japonica. Next base: position 347,635,995 of record NC_081406.1, read on the forward strand.
TAGTGGAGGAGAAAAACCCCTACCATAACTTAAAATCACTTAAGTGGAACTTTTTAAAAAAATTACAAGTTTTATTTTAATTTTATAATTTAAAGTTCACTTGTAATATGCCCAAAAAGTTCCTACAATGACTTAAAAGACAAAAAGCAACAAGGAGGAAATAAAAAGTAAGTTACAAGTTCTATTTTTCATAAAGTGCACTTGTAATCAACTAAAAATTTCCCTACAACACTAAAATAAAGGAAAAATATTAAACTTGCAACTTAAGAAAAATTTCCCACCTGTAGTCAGGGAGAAAAATCCCGAAATTGAAGGAAAGACATAGCAAACGAAACCAGAATGCGATGAAATTTGAAACGTGGTTAGAGGATAGACTGAGGACTAAGACAATCCAAGGGCGAAACAAAATTCTACATTGGGAAGCGTGTCATAGAGTAAAATCTTCAACCTGCAATGACTGTTTTGAAACTCGAAATTGCACAAAAAGCTAGGAAAAGGAAGACCAAAACTCATGAAAACTTGAATAATGATGGCAAAGACACCCTCCAATGATTTGACACTATCAAATGTGAGTTTTGTACCTCGTAAAATGTGCCTTGAAGACAAAAATGTCACTTTTTAGGCAAAAATTTGTAGGGGTTGTCACATTTTTGAGAATCCAAAAATGAGGACAACAGGGGCAATGCCCCCAACAGGTTTGAGAGGCAGAAAATTAAAGCCTTGGAAACTTTTACCACCAATGGAAATTGTGTTTTTTAAACTGCAAGCAAGAAAAAACAATTTTTTTGAATTTGGAGTTCTTAATACAAAACTCAAGATTTATTTTGCATTTACTCGCGAGTTTTATAGGAAAAAATTGTTGAGAGTTTTTCAAAAATCCGTTGGAGAGTTTTTGGGTAAGTAACTCGACATTTTGACTCAAGTACTCGCAAGTCAAAAGAGTTTTTGGAGAGCTTTTTAACAATGGCTGATATTTATAGGGAACAACTCTAAATATATGAATTGTTTTAACCTAAGTCACCAGGTTCTAATTCGAATTCAAGCTCGGCAACCATAAAATTCGGATAAAGTTTGGCAAGGGTAAATATAGATGCAAATTTTTTAATTAAGAATATTAAGAAAATTAATTATCTTCAATTTAATTGGTTCTTAAATTTTAGGCGATATGGGAGAACTTTCTATTTTGAATCTTTTTTAAAGATTGCAGACTCGTTTTATGCTTTCTTCCCTTAAAATGTTGGAAATTGAATAATTTTCATTTTTCATCAAGAAAATTGTTTTTTTCAAAGAATACTAAATTAATGAGTTTTAATTGTTTGAAAAATATTAATGAATTTTTTTCACTTATTTTTTACTATTTAAATACTTACATTGTTTTTAATATTTCTTAGTAAACTATTTTTTAATGGCTTTTTAGATATTGTTTTTTATTAGGTAAAATAGCTTTTTTAGATATCATTAATATTATACATAAAAAAATGTTATTGATTATTTATTCTGAGAGCTATCTTACCTATTAGTTTTTACTTATTATTAATTAGTGTGACTGGTATCGAGACAAAAAGGTTTTGGTTTAAATGCATACATATCTTAATATATTTTAAATGTTAAAAACTTACAAATGTTGGAATTAATTTGAGTTTTATTAGTATGGATAATTCAAAAGTACCTTTATTTAAATACTAAGTAAATCAGTTATAGATCATAATGGTAAACAAATATGACCTAGGTCATACAATAGTGAATGGTCAATAAATTTAAATAAATAGTTGTAAAATTCCAAAATATTGTAAAGAAATTGAAACTGACATGCAAGTAAACTTGGTGTAAAAGTGCAAAAGTAAATTGTCTTGTGGAAATGAAAAGTAAAAATAATCTAGACCATTAAGCACAACTAAACCTCCAAATTTTCAGCAAAAATCAACTCCACTACCTTCTTTCTTCTTTTTCTTTCCCAAAAGAAAGAAAGAAACCTACCACTGACCTTAATAATCTTATATCGGATATGCATGTAGTTTGTTCTACAACAATATTCAACAAAAACTTTTCAAACCCTCATCAATATCACCATAACCATTCCATAACAATTTTTTACCTTTTTGTTGGCTCTTGCATATTAAAAATCAAGACATGGAGACACTAGCAATGCGTGCAAACTTTGTGACATTTTTGTTGTAAACTTTGCGCACATCTTTACCAATATATAGCATGTTGCTTATACATATCTCTGTGATTATTTGATATCCAATAATATTTTAACAAAATAGTTGCCAACATTTGGCAAGAACTTCGCTGCACTGCAGCCTTGTTTTAAATGTAAGTAATATATTCACAAAATAATAATTTATAAATACTAAAGTTTAAAATAATATTATATTAAGTTGATAAGTTTAAAAATTTAATTTAGATATTTAAATATGTTTAATTATTAAATATTAATTTTTAAAAATAAAAATAAACAAGTAAAATAATATTAAGTTTAAATTTATTAAATGTTAATATGAATAAAATAATATGAATTTTTTAATGAATGTAAATTATTAAAATATAAAATATATGTTTAAAAAAATTTAAACTATAGAAAAGCTTTAAAACAACTATATATGATGAAGTTGCGACAACCTCTTGTAGAGGGCCATCATGACTTCGAGCAAACAACTCAATACTCCCTTGCACATGGCTGCCTATGCATTGAATCCGAAGTGGTACGTGCAAAGGGCCGACAAAATTATACCTATACAAGATGTTGACATGAAAAAAGGGTTAATGAAGGCCATTGAGAAAATGTATGATCCTATAGAGGCCAACTTGATTCGTATTGAGTGGACAAAATTTGCCACTCTTTGGGGATATGGACCCCAAGTTGTGGTGGACTATGCATGGGCCTAGATCTTTGATGACTACTCTATCCATTCGTTTGCTATACTAGGTTTCTAGCTCTCACTTTTCTAAGAGGAACTGGTCTACTTATAGCTTCATCCTCTCCAATAAGAGGAACATACTTACTTCTAGGAGTGTAGAGAAGCTTGTGGCTGCACATAGTGCCTTGTGTCTCACTAACTGCAACACACTTATGTACAAGGAGAGTCCAACAACCAAATGGATTGTAGAGCCAAAGAAGCCAACACAGATTGATGATGATGCTACACAAACAAGGCTGGTTGGTATTGGTGTAGATGAGCTTGAGCATGTGGATTCTAGTGGTTCCAATGATGAGGAGTTTGGCAAGGAGCTTGGGGATGATTAGAGGCATTAGGCCATTAGCCATTCACTGACGAGTCATTAGTATTACTATTTAGCATTTGCAATTTTGTTTTTGAAGTTTGAAAATTGTTGATTGTAATCATGAATCATCTTTATAAAATATTGAAAATTCTCATTCAGATGTCGATATTTTGATTTTCAATATTAAAAATTAGTTAAATGTTAATAATTTAATTTTAATGCAATCATTGCAACGTGTTTACTCATTCCTTATACATCTTTTTATAAATAATTTTTCAAGTATTAATTATATTTGCACCGCTCCCTCGCTGCCCCCTACCATTGTCCCCAAACTTAGGCGACCTGTATCCCGATCCTCAACACCCATTTAGGAAACTTTGTGGAACTATGAAATTTCATGATGATGATTCATCATTACAATCAACAATGTTCAAACTTAAAAATCAAAATAGTAAATGCTAAATAGTAATACTAATAACTCATGAGTCAATGGCTAATGGCTAGATGCCTCTAATCATCCCCAAGATCCTTACCAAACTACTCATCACTATAACCATGGGATTCCACATGCTCAAGCTCATCTACATCCACACCAATCAGCCCTATTTGTGTAGTATCAATTAATTTGTGTTGGCTCTTTTGGCTCTACATCCCATCTGGCTACTAGATTTGCTTGTAAATAAGTGTGTTGCAATCAATGAGATGCAAGGCACTATGTACAACCACAAGCTTCTTTGCCCTCCTAGAAGTAAACTTGTTCCTCTTAATGGAGTGGATGAAGCTATAAGTAGACCAATTCCTCTCAACAACAAAAGAACTAGAAACCTGGGACAACAAACGAATGGTTAGAGTAATAGTCAAAGATCAAGGCCCATGCATAGTCCATCACAACTTGGGGTCCTCTTGTGCCATAGTCTCCATATCTATCTTGGCCGCCTTTGCATATCCCCAAAAGAGGTGCAAATTTTGTCCACTCAGTACAAATCAAGCTGGCCTCTATAGGATCATACATTTTCTCAATGGCCTACATGAATCCTACATGAATCCTTCCTTCACCTCAACATCATGTATAGGTGTAATTCTATTGGACCTTTGCATGTACCACTTCGGGTTTAATGAATAGGTAGCCATGTGTAAGGGAGTGTTGAGCTTCTCTCATTTGTGATGAATGATTGGTCGAATATGCTCGGTGTAGAATTGCGATGTAGGGTCCTCTCGCACAACAACCTTCATTTGATCAAGCATAGAATCAATGCACTCATACACTACAAGGGAAGGTGCATTAGAAATCCCATATCTAATAACTCTAAAGACTATAGCAATGATGGAGACAATATATTTGGCATCGACCCAAAAGACATCATTCTTCACCATCCCCTTCACCCTCCTCCCCTATTGTGTCTTTGACTTAGGCCACCGATTTCATTCTACTCTCATAACCATTAGTTGCAATGCCTCTTGCAACTCAAGTATCCTCTCCAAGAGAATAAAGTATGATGTATAACGAGTCTCTACAAGTTTCAAGAATTCCTTATTGGGGAAGGACTTGGAGAGTCCATGTGAAGTGTCGTGGTTGCAGATAAACACTTGCACATCTCTAGCATCATTGACGATTGTTTTGATCCAACTGATTTTATTGATGTCCTCGAGTGTATTATTCATGGCATGCACACAACAAGGAGTCCACCAAATATGTTTGTAGGTTGCTTGTCATGTCCCCTCCTTGATTGTTATATATAGCATAAATGAAACAATTATTATTATTAATTAATATAATATTAATCAACGGATAATTATTTGAAAATTATTAAATATTATTAAATATTAATTACTAATAATATTCTTTAAATATTCAAATAAAATAAATAATAATAATATAAATAAATAAATAAGTAATAATAAAATATAATATTTATGAAGACAACTAAAATGGAAGAAATCTGAACACAAATAGCATCCAAGCATTGATAATCACAAGCAATTAATGGACATTGGTGATCATATTAATCATAGATCGACATCCAAATTAATACACATACAGTCAACAAATGAATGGTAATCATTGACCATGATACCGATTAAGGAAGGTCGAGTATCGATACTTGAAGGACCATCGGTATCAAAGGGTAAAGGACAATTAAGAAGGAATATTGTTCTCATCAAAGAATCGATATGATCTTAAGAGTATCGACTTAGAGATAATTGACTAACACATATAAAGAGACTAAACAACGATTAAAAGTTAATAATATGCAAAGGTTAATTAATGATGAGACACGATAACTATAACGCAAGGGGGTGATCTGGAACCCAATCAATTACTTAATGAAAGGAGACAATTAGAATATGAGTCTAATCAATTAGCATTAAGACAAGAATATGCTACGATTAATGAAGGGGTGCATTAGACATTATGTGGAAACCGATCTAATTAGAAGCTATTATGGAGAGTGGCGATTACCAAAAGGGATGAGACATGTCTTGTCCAATGTGACTCATCATTCAAGAACGCAAATATAAGAAGACATTCCCATCATTCATAAAAATGGGAAAAAAAAGGGGTATATATGTTATTTGGCAGCCATCGATCGGATCAGATCAGAACTGTTATAAGTTACAGGCAGTAACATCCTTGTCCTTAGTGGTATGCATGGGGATGTGCTTAGTATGTATGCTTAATATAGAAGGCCGCTGATGTTCCTATGCAGAATTTAATAATATTATGAATATAAATAATGATATAATAATTATAAATTATTATAATACTATCTGGTAACTGCTCTGCAATAATATATATATTAATAATATCTGAAAATAGATGAAAGGATATATAATGTTTTGATCAGACAAATAAATATTAGAATATAAATTTGAAGAATTCTTAAGTTAATATCAGAAAGAAGAATATGTTTTTCTGTTACAACTGTCAGTATTTAAGTTGGAAAGGAGATGATTTCAAGTAGGTGACATTACAATTGGTTTGACACTTGCATTAAGAACTATGGATGTATGATAGATGAACAATTTATTTATTAATAGTTAATTGATTGAACTGCGGAATATCACTGATTTGATTAATGCTAAGGTGGAATTGTCTCCTAATATATTTAGTTTGAGTCATAAGTATATTGAAATAGATTAATTATGGTTAAAACATGCCTAAACCTAGTAGGGGACATTACATTGCTTCAATTAACTTCCCTGCAGCTTTGCACACATGGGCCGCATCTGCCACTAGCTGTAGCATTTTTTGTGGCCCAACCTCCTCTATAGCATCTTTGAGGATATGGAACTGAAAATGGGAATCCTTGTGATACCTTGAACAATCAATAGCCCTAAGGAAATAACGGCCCTCTATAGATGTAACCATGATATTGATGAGTGGACGATGTCTAATGTCTGTCCACCCATCGATGGCTATGCTGCATCCTCTTGTGACCTAGGTGTTTTTCATTTTCTCCATCAAAATATTAATCTTGGAATAGTTCTGATCCAAGATTGTTGTCTTCAATTTAGTCTCCCCTGGTGGCACATTTGATGGTCCCACCCTTATTATCATTCCCACAACTTCCTTATAATAAGGAGAGCGAGCCACATGAAATGGAATGCCATTGGGAAAGAAGAATTTTCCAATGGCATCATCTGCCTCATCCTTTGCTTGTAGGTTGAATAAATCTACCAGTGGTTGTGAAGATGCAAGACTAGTCATTTTACATTTCCCCTTAGCCTTTCCTACCACTAAACTAGATGGATTCAATGGCCTTATACTCTACAAAGTAGAAGTAGAAATTGTAGAACTCTAATGAACCCTATCCCTTTGTGGCAAAGCAGCAGATGTAGGTTCTTCTTCATTACAACCCCATAATTTAATTTTTCAGCCCTATATTTCAGGTTCCTTTCCATCTTTTTACATACATCTACACCTTTGCCTCAGATAAAAAGGAAGTGAGCATTAGTTCTAGTCATGCTGCCAAACCATTCAGGTTTACACATGTTGCACTTCCACTTTCTACTACCCTAGGCTTTGTTGGTACCTTAGATGCAAATTGTTTTAAAAGTGACTTCAGATCAAGAGCCCCTTGGCCCATTTTTGCAAGATTTGACAAGGGCAACCATAATTTTGACTCCCAATAGAACTTGTTGCTTCAGTTTGTATGTTAGTGTCATCCCCCACTGCTTTTATGCTAGGATCATCAGATGATTTATTCTTACTTTCAATTTCTACTTCAATGCTTTGTCCCTAACTGTCATCCTCACCCATGCTATGAGAACTCATAATGATAATGATGCTTCAAGAAACAATGATTGAAAAAAATTAGAAAGTCTATATGCTGCTGTCATAATTTGTCAAATTAGAAACAATGACAATATTTATGTTGTTGTATTTATCAATAGAAAACTAATGCAAAATATTGGGATTTCTTTTTCCATATTGCTGTAGCAAATTAGTAATGCAAATTGGTGAATTTAAAATTTTGTACTTGGAAGTAAACATTGAACAATGACAATTCACAACTCAGAAAATCAAACACTAACAACAAACAATGACAAAAAGAGGCAGTGTCTTTACTTTTCAATTTCAAACAAGGTTTTCAATCATGAACAAATGAAGTTTTCAATGGCTACCTTTGATTTTGAATCACAGTGTTGAATCTTGATGCCTTCCTCTTGCAAGAATGAAGAGTCTTCTAGCTTGCTCTCTCTCCTAGTTCAATCTCTCAACTAAGCTACTTGAGTCTTCACTTTCATACTCGTCACTGTTTTTGTGTGATTTAGAATGAGACCATATGTCTCTTTTATAAGTTTTTTGGGAGGCCTTGTGGGTTAGGGCTAGATTAGGGTTAGGTTAGTCACTTTTAAAGTAACTTTTTTCCTTTATTAAAAAAAAACTACCTTTAGCGTTGGGAAACTACTGTGCATCCCTGCTAGGGTTGAGGGACACCTGGGAGTCTTAGGGATGTCTTAACGTTCCCTTTTAGGCATTTCCAGAGGGCAATGCCTTAGAGACGCCCCCTCTTAGAGGGAAATGTCCCGAGGACAACGGGGGAGGCGTGGTGGAGGTGGTGAGACGACAAAGGGATGTCCTCCCAGAGTTTCCACATCTTGGGGACATCCTTGTTTTGGAAACGATCATATTTTCGAGGGGGAGTGTCCTCATGGAACCAACTGAAATTTTGAAAATTCTTGTTGAAATGTCGATATTTTGATTTTGACTATTAAAAACTAGTTAAATTTTAATAACTTAATGTTCAATGCAATCATTGCAAGGTGTTTACTTTTTCCTTATAAATTTTTTTATAACTATTTTTTCAAGTACTATATGTATTTGCACCGCTCGCTTGCTGCCCCTACTATCGCCTCCATACTGTTCCCAAACCTAGGCCCCCCGTATCCCCATCCCTGAAACCCGTCCCCCCGTCCACCCATCTCCCAGTTAGGAAACTCCGTGGAACTATGTTTAAATCAGTTGTGGAGATTTGCTTGTACATTTTTTGAAGGAATGAAAAACAGGTTATCAGGAGTAATTATTTGTGTATGCTTCCGTTTTCGTTTACACAATTTTGAATTTCAATGATTGTATGATTAATTCAATGTTTATTTAAACATTAGGCAACTAGTCATCATAATTTTTATTTTTTAACATGAAGAATGTGTATGCATGATATGAGGAGGGCATATGTCTGATGTGATTGTGAATATCAATAGAAGCTATGTTGATAATGCAAAAAACCTTAACATTAGTCAAAGAGTTTATGATATTCTTACATTTAATATACAAGATACTAAGGCATATTCTGCCATAGTGATAAATTAAGTTTGGAATGGCAATATTTCTTTTCCTAAAACAAGGACGTCTCCACATCTTGGGGACGTCCTTGTTTTGGAAACGAGCATATTTTCGAGGGGGAGTGTCCCCGTAGATTCAACTGAAATTTTGAAAATTCTTGTTCAAATGTCGCTATTTTGATTTTCACTATTAAAAACTAGTTAAATGTTAATAACTTAATGTTCAATGCAATCATTACAAGGTGTTTACTTATTCCTTATAAATCTTTTTATAACTAATTTTTCAAGTACTATATGTATTTGCAATGTTCCCCTGCTGCCCCCTACCATCGTCTCTCTACTGTCCCCAAACTTAGGCCCCCAGTACCCCCATCCCCGAAACCTGTCCTCCGGTCCACCCTTCCCCTCGTCAGGAAACTCCGTGGAACTATGTTTAAATCAGTTGTGGAGATTTGCTTGTACATTTTTTGAAGGATTGAAAAACAGGTTATGAGGAGTAATTATTTGTGTATGCTTTCGTTTTCGTTTCCGCAATTTTGAATTCCAATGATTGTATGGTTAATTCAATGTTTATTTCAACATTAGGCAACTAGTCATCGTGATTTTTATTTTTAACATGAAGAATTTGTATGTATGATATGAGGAGGGCATATGTCTGATGTGATTGTGAATATCAATAGAAGCTATGCTGATAATGCAAAAAACCTTAACATTAATCAAAGAGTTTATCATATTCTTACATTTAAGATACAAGACACTAAGGCATATTCTGCCATAGTGATAAATTAAGTTTGGAATGACAATATCTCTTTTCCTAAAGGTGAGGGTTGGATTAAGGGGAGGGTTGATACTCTAGTTTAGTTATTTCGTCCCCAATTGACTTGGCAAGACTGCAACATAACAAGCTAAACCTCCTGTCATTCTTAGGTGAGGGGGAAGCAGTACTTAACACCACATCACATAGCTAAGGATGGATAGATTACGAGGCATGTTAAGCGTGTCACCCTTTTTTACAAAAGTGAATATCCTAGATCAAATGTTCTTACATATCTCAATATTATTTGTTTCAATTTATTCGAGTTTGCTTCAGTATGAGAATTCTATAAAAATATAGATATTTGTAAATGTGTTTATAAAATGCTTAGTTTTGATGAATATTGAGGTAACATGAATTAAACAAAGTTGTTTCAAGCTTGATGTACAAGAGCATTATAAACACTGTAATTATCAGTAAACATTTGTACAAGAATGGTACGAGTCCACTACATATCCACCACTCATGCACAGCTGTACTGGTGAGTACATATGTAATATAGCCATAGCCTTATTTATATTACCCCTATACTCTATTTGAAATGCTGTCCCCATCCCAACACTTGTACATTATGCCCCTGCGTAAACTATAGACTAAATAATGAATACAATGTATCATGGAAGCTTTCCTGTATTGCATCTTAGAGTGGATCTTGTGTCCATGAATTCAGTTTATTGATAAAATTTCTCTTGCAGAGCCCGGAGCTGCTGTTCTTATGATCTCCTTGTAAAGCATGGTGTTCATATTCTGGAAGATTTGGTTATTGAATTAGCAGATGGTATTGCAACCTTCTTCTTGGAAGTTATATCCATGGACAGGTCCACTTCAAGTGAGGATGAATTGACTAATTTGGTTAAGCCCTCTTACATGTCAACACGAGCTCTTGAAAGATTTCGGAATGAGGTGAATTGTATAATCCTTTCCGTATTTGGAATTCTTTTAATGATTTTGATGCCTTGTTCAATTCCTAAGAGAACGTAAAAGGCGAAAAGGAAAATTTGAAGTATGAAATGAAAGTCTTGCCAGATGAAAGTATTTGGCATCTGTATGTTCATTTATTTTTAATGTTTATGTGCTATAATTTTACATGAATGTTGCCAGAATCTAGAACTTTTGCAGAGGCATTTGAATGTCTGAAATAGGACATAGGATATAACTAATATTCTCTTTCTTTTAGAACTAACCTTCTGGTACAGTGTAAGGGGAATGCATTTTTTTTTTTTTTTTCTGTATCATTAACAGGCATTGATTGGTAAATAAGGAACGATAATGCTTTGTGATTCTTATCTTAGCTTTACTGATTACAGTCTTGTCCTTAATTGGATTTATTGTGTTGTACAGGTTGCTCTGAGCAGGTGGTTACAGGATAACTTCTTTTCTGTGGTAGCCATTTATGAGGATCGGTTTAATTTGTGGACTTTTGAAACAGTTCCTCTTAAAACTCCACCTGCAACAAAGAGCTCCAAGTATAGATGGTGGAAGAAAATGAAATATTTAAAAATGGTAGGAGAGGAACCATTAGAAGACATAATAATTACTCAGGTTTTGCTGCCAATGAAAAGGACAAAGGAATTGAGGGCTCTATTGGGATGGTATGCTTGCAGAATATATCTTATTCAAATATCATGCATGCCAATGCTCATTTACAATCATTGTCTTGTTCATTTTAATTGCATCTTTGACTTTCTTTCATGGCAGTTATTTGAAAATCATATTATAATCTAACTGGTTCATTTCTGTACCATGGTATAGATGTCATCTCATCGAGATTATTTTTTGGTTGCAGGAGGTATTACTACAGTGTATTTTTGGAAGTTTCTGATGTTGTGGGCCCTCTATTAAGAGATCTTCTGCAGAGAATTGGCCGAGGTATAGCTTTCCTTCTGGTAAGTTTAATTGGAAGATCACTTGGTCTGATTTGTCAAGGTATCAGGCAATCTGTTAGCTGGAAGCCATAATGATTTAGAGACAAGTAACCATTCTGACACAAGAAAAAAATGTCTCATCTCATTGGATGATCACTTGGACTGATTTTTTGAGGTTCATAGCAGTCTGTCAGGTGGAGGCCTTGATAGGATTGCAGGTTTAGGAAACTGTTTACATATGCTTGCCAAGTAAACCACCCGTTTTGTCCTCCTTAATATCATGGATTTCTTATCTTGAATATTCCTTATCCATTTTTTCTAAGAGTATTTGATTCTTGACAGCATTCAAATATTGTGTATACTGATCAACAGGAATAAAACAGATGTCTGTAATCATTTTTGTGCTGTTCAAATAATGAGGGAGTGAAAATTTGGTTGACTGTATTGTAAAGGCAATTGGAAGTATGCCGTTATGTTTCGGTGTGGTTAAGCCCAACATTTTCTTCTTGGTATTGAAGTTTATATTGGTATATATTCACTATCAGAATGCAGGTTACAAATCCAAAACAAATTGAGTAAATCTATTGTGGGCAGGATTATTTCACAGAATAAGCTAGACTGTACTGATTTGTAGATTCAGTGAATCTACTTATGAATTTTAGCTTTTGCGGGCTCTGAGGGACTGTTCTTAGTACAGCTTAAAAAATTTCAACAATGCAAAATTCCTTTTAAATTGAATCCTTGTTTACACCTATTTTCATATCTAAACTTAATGTGTATATCAATGCAAGCGAATTGTTGTAAAAAAATTCGATGTATTAAAAAATATATCCAAGCTTACACAACAATACTCCTTAAGAAAGGATTCATGCCAAATTTGTCGTTATGAGAATCCAAACGAAATATAATATTCTTTACAATGAATGGGACACTATACAACCTTACATATCTTAATCCTAGGACTAGGTTAAACACTTAACCATCAAATACGTTTAATCTGAATTCTTAGCAAGTATGATTTATTTCACTAGTTGTCAGTTTGATCCAATGCAAAAATTACCCATTTCAGCACATCATTTCTTGTCAGTCTCAAGTCATCTACACAACTCCAAATATATTGTAGCTTTGTGTCTAGTTGGCAAGGCAATCCAAGAGGATTCGATACTTTTTCTCTCAGCATGACAACTTAATGGCATGTCATTCACAACCAGTGTCAGGATCATCTCAGTAACATTTGGATGTACACTGTGACATCCTAATTCACAATCTATGCTGCACAGTTTCAATGGTGTCAGCATTTTTAGTGTTGCTGTTTAATTGTACTTGCAGAAGACAACAAAACAGAGATTATAAAATGAGGGTATATGAGCAGTTGCATTTCTTGTAGCTGCTTTGACATCAATTTTTCCCCCTCCTATAAATTAATGCATACTATTTACTCCCCTCTCCAATATATTAGTGTATACTAGGCATTCTTTAAATAAGCATGAAGATCTTCATGTCGTTGAATGGTTATTCTGAATTCTCTTTTATCATTGTATAGAAGTTTGTATAATACAATCTTGCAGCCACAGTTCTGGCATGGTTTTGCATTGTCACGTATTCTCTTTGCTGTGAGACTTATTTTATTTTTGTTGTTTTCTTATTTCTTCTAAATCTTTTCTGCACATAATGCCTTAGAATCCATTTGGGTGTCTTGTCCTACAATTGTCCTTAAGCCTCAAATCAATTATAGGCATGAATGCGACATGTCATGGTAGTACATTGAGTGCCTCCCTCCAGGAGTATGGGCGCTTTTTCAAGCTAGAAGCTACCTTTCTATGGTCCAAGCATGTAGTTAGGTGTATAGGGTACCCAGTGTTATGAACCCATAAAAGAACTTTATTTCCTTTTCTTTATTTTGTGACATTTATTGGAATACTTTTCTCTTAGTCAAGTTAGTGTTATTCAAAATATACATGTAGTTAGGGTTTATGGACATTCCATTCTTCCTTTTTGGTGTATCTATGAATGTGCAATATCAAAGCATCTTTAAATAGAAATAAACAATTGGACTTTATCTCAATGTTTTCTATATTTTCAGAATTCTCATGCTCAGTTGTCAATCTGGCATGTTCGTTTATTTTCAATTGTTTCAATGGTGAGTTAACATTCTCAATTGTAATTCATAGTGCACTCTAAATCTTCTTACTCATCCTCAAAATCTTTATCTCCTCTAGTAGCAGCCCCTTGGTATGCTCTATTTTGGCTTCCCAAACCTTCTCCATTATTTTGTAGTATCACTTATATCTTTCTTAGACTTGTTTCATCTTCTTTTCCTCCATGTTTAGTTCCATAGCCATTTCAATCTCTTTTAGCTTCTTATCTCCTTTTGCCACGGGTGCTTTTGATTTGGTGTTTAATTAATTCTTATATTCATATCTAATGGCTCATTCTTGTCTTACCTCTATTAGTCACATCTCTTCGGATATCCCTTTATGATCCCCCCTTCCAAGTGTCATCCCCTTGTGCCAACCCCCTCTCACTAGGATAGAACCTATAGTCTTTATCACAAACTATAAAATTAGGTTATGAACCTAGAGTCTTTATTACAAACTATAATATTAGGTTCTCTCTTAACTAGTATTGTTTTTTATCGACTCTTGTATGACACTGCAAATGATGTTGATCAAATCTTACTTCACCATCTTACTAGGCCTCGACAATATGACCATGAAGAAATGCACTCTTCACATCCATGTGATGTACAACCCAAACTTGAGCTGCAAAAATAGCAAGTATCAAGCGAATGGAGTTTACCTTGGCTAAAGGGGTAAAGGTCTCGGTGTCGTCAACATTAGGAATGTGTGAGAAACCTTTGGCCACAAGTTGTGCTTTGAACTTGTCAACTGATCCATCCATTGCAAATTTGGTTTGATAGATCCACTTACATTGAACCATCTTTCTTCCCTTAGGAAGTGAAACAAGATCCCAAGTGTTGTTCCGAATCAAAGAGTTGTACTCTTCCTCCATTGCTGAACCCCACTCAACAATACCCGATGCTTCATGAAATGATCATGGATATGAAGTTGTGACAATGTAGGAATGTGGGATGTCTTGATATTGTGACCGAGTCCTATGAGAATTTGAGGAATCTCCAACTAAAGTGCCTGGAGACCCAAGTGTTTGACGAGCCCAACGAGGTCTATGTGGAGATGGAGGAGAATCTTTAGCCTCAAGATCTAAACCTTGTGAAAAAGAAGATGAAGCCTCATTATTAACTCTATGAGTAGAGGCAGGTTGAGGAAAATCCTTTGAGTCACTATCTGAATCCATGGTGGAGGAAGGAAGAGGTGAGGAGCTAGGAGAGCTTTCCTCAAATTGCACACTTCGCTCAATGAAGAGCTCATGTGTCTTAGGATTCATAAGCTGATATCCTTTTACACCATCAAGATAACCAACAGAGATTCAAGACCGACTTTGAGGTTCAAGGGCCTTGTGCTTTTCTGAAGGAATGCGTGCCCATGTTGGAGAGCCAAAAACTCTAAAGTGATGCACAATAGGTTTCCTATAACACCAAGCCTCAAAGGGAGTAATGCCCTTTAATGCCTTATGTGGAACTCTATCTTGGATGTGAGCAACACAATTGATAGATTTTTCCCAATACTCAGGTGTAAGGGAGTGTGCATGGATCATGCAACCAACCATCCAACCATCTCTTTTAGGGATCTATTTTTCCTCTCTGCAACACCATTTTTTTGAGGTGTACATTGAAGATCTATCTCATCAAGAGTATAAAATTGTTCAAAGCGTTGGTTCACATATTCTTTGTCATTGTTAGCACAAAGAATCTTGACAACCTTCCCAGATTGTTTCTCAACACGAGCGTTGAACTCTTGAAATCTTTCAAAAGCTTCTCCTTTCTATCGAAGAAAGTAGACCCAGATGTATCTAGAAAAATCTTCAATAAAAGTGAGCAAGTTGTAATGCCCCACTAGGAAACCCTGAAGGGATAAAGCTTAAATGCACAAATGGAGTGCAAATATATATTTTTTTAATAATAAGACACAACATTAAGATACATTGGAGTTATCTAAAGCTTCGATAACACAACGGAAGGCCTAAACAAACCTAAAGGGTTTCCCAACGTGCTTACGTAACTTAACACCTAACTCAATTCGCGACATTAGATCCAATTAAGCAGGTTATCTTAATTACATATTATTACTTAAAACATGGGTATAATTTGTTCAGTAAATTAACATTATAGATAGTAGGACGCGCTCATCCATTATGGTTGAAGATGAGTCTAACATGAGGATATTTACCCATAGAAGTTAAAACATAGGTAACATATGAATTCATCCCTTAAGGTTAAAATATAGTTAACTTGATGAGTCCATCCATTTTAGATACCAAAATAGCTAATATGATGAAGTTCGTTTATTAAGGTTAAAATGTAAATAACCTAATGAGTTCATCCATTATAGTTAAAATATAGTTAATAAGATGAAGTTCATTTGTTAAGGTTAAGATGTAAATAACCAATTGAGTTCATCCATTATAGTTAAAATATAGCTAATAAGATGAAGTTCATTTATTCAGGTTAAAATGTAAATAACATATTGAAGTTCATCCATTAGGGTTAAAATATAGATAGCTTAATGAAGCTCATCCATTAGAGCTCAATTAGGTAACACGATGAGATCTTCCATTAAGTTAAAATATAGCTAATATGATGAAATTCATTTATAAAGATTAACATGTAAATAACTAAATGAGTTCATCCATTTTAGTTAAAATTTAGCTATTATGATGGAGTTCATTTATCAAGGTTTAAAATGTAGGTAATCAAATGAAGTTCATCCATTAGAATTACAATTTAGGTAATATGACGAGTTCATCCAATAATTGTTATCCATTCCTTATGTTCAATTTTACATTAAACCCATGCCATGCATCTTGTTCCAAAATGCACTATAATTTCATCATAACTGATGGGGTCTTTTCATGCATACTTATTTTCATTAACATTAACAGAGTACAATCCTTCATAATCCATTTATTGCATTTAAGAGACAACTACATACATGCATTACGACAAATCTCATCTAACCCACTTATACATTCTATCAAAATGCCATCCATACATGCTACACTAATCATGAAACATAAGGACAAAAGCATCACATAACACCAAGATGGTATCAGAGTTCACTCCTAGTGGGCTACATCTTTGGGTCTGCTCAACTGCAAGACCCCTCTGATCATATAAGTAAGTTGAGATTACATAAGATTCATGTCATTTACAATCCTGCCATTTAGGCGAACACAACCAATATACAAATGACCACTTCGGTCAATAAAGACATAAATGATCCCTACATAGAAACAGATTCAACTGGACATATTAAAAGCAAATACAACGGTCCATTGCCTGATGGTACTCTAACTAGGGGCCTGACCAACTATGGCCAACCACAAATCAACCAGACGACAGGGTCCAAACAAACATATCAAGGCCTTGCCATTACTTTAAACAAAAGTGAATACAAAAATTAAACTTGCATAGGCATTAACCGGTAGAGGCAATCGTTTCCCATATTGATTTAAACACTAAATGTCGATCAAGTTTTCTAAATGATCTAAGTTCTCAAAATACAATAACAGAAACGAAACACCATTACAAGGTAAATTCAATACCACAATTGCACTAGTACAATCTTGCCTATCTCCCAATTCGGAGAAAAATATGAATTAACAATTTATTCTACTAAATGAAAATTTCATTTACTTGGCAAATTTTCCTAACGATACTTTATTTAATTCCCAATATTTCCAATAGTATATTATTTAAGTTTTCCAAATATCCAATAATAAATATTTCATTTTTCGATTACTCATATACTTAGTATTCCATTTTCTAAATTTCTCAGATGACCTAGATCATTCAAATCGAAAAATAATATATTCTTGAGTAATATATTATTTAAAAATTATTAATTAATAAATATATTTTATTTCAACAATTTCCAATTATAATAATATTACTCTATCTATTCCCAAAGGGTACCCCCTCATTAAACAGATACCCAAATTAAATATTAATCATTATATATTTATTAACCCCTCGATAATAAAACATAAACAATTATTAATTTAATAATACATGATTTCAAATTAAGTATATATATATATATATATATATATATATATATATATATATATATATATATATATATATATATATATATATATATATATATATATATATATATCATTAATAAAATATATATATCAATAATAATTTAATAAATCATAGATTTCTAATTAAGTATTAATTAATATATATTTATTAATCCTCATTATTAAAATATATATTAATAATAATTAATACTAAATAAATAAAAAAACTATTAAAATTTACTTTGCATAAAATAAGTTTTATTTTTTATTTTAAAAAAAAAAACTTTAAATAAAATTAATGGGGAGACCACTGCGGGGCCCACCTCCCATCATGGGAGAGGTGGGAAGCTCCCTGTAGCTCCCCCCCGTGGCCACCCTGCGGCCACCGCAAGCGCCGCTCACTGTGGCCATCGCGGGCACCGCTACCTGCGGCCTGGTAGGGCATTACACTTGGTATCAGAGCCCATGTTGCAACACTGTGATCTCTGGTTTCACTTGTGCCCTTGGTTGGTGTGTGGTGTATCGACCTTATGTATGCTTGTCCTCCTTTTTGTATGTGTGTGATTGAGCAGACCTTAACTTGTGTGTAACGTGTGTGTTCACACCCTAATTTCACCTTCTTGATGTGGGTGCTATGGAGTGATTATATGTGCTTGTCTACTTATTGAGGTCTTGGTCTACAATTTCTCTATTCTGAAAGAGAGTCGTATGTACCTTCCTTATTGATTGTTGTACTCTGTTGACTAATCCATTTGGGTTGGTTAGTGTTGTCTTGAATCAAAAAGTACGAAATGTGCTTGTTTAAGGTTATGATCTAGCTTAGTGTTGTTCGCTTGAAGGACTAGTGTGGTAGATATTGAATGCTTTTTTTTTATGTAGCAAATTGAATGATTATCACCCTCCCTGCTCTCTCTCTCTCTAGAAATTTAAAAAGTTTTTTTTTATGTGTAATTGTCTCTTATTTGAGTTTTCTTTGGCGAGAGAAGGTTGCGACTTCTTGAGCCTTGTGTGAGCCTTATAACGCTTATGTGTTTTTAGATTATAAAAAGGGCTTTGGTTTGAAAGTTCATATTGGATATTGAGAAAAAATGTATGTTTACGTTAAAGAATTCTCCATGTGTTTTGTAGGAGTAACATAATTAAATTCTATCTTAAGTAAGGTGCATTAATATGCGAATAGTTGAATTAGGTGAAACTGCTTTGTTTGTAAAAGAAGTACCAAAAGAGAACATGTTATAGTAGCTTCAAGAATGTATTAATGTGTTCCACGAAAGATTGTTTTATGTGCTTCTTTAAACCAGTTCGATTGAGGATCTATTTTAGCAATGCTCCATTGAACTTACCTTTGGGATATATGTAATTGCCTTATTATGTTTAGAAAGTGCGAATGAAAAGCTTGTTTGATGTGTATGCGTAAATGTGTATTAATTAGTTGATAGCTCCTCGCTTATCTTCTTACCGTACCTTGAATTTTCAATGATAGGTTGCAAATTATGATATGCGGTTGTCTTGTATTAAATTAGTGAGTGTTCTCAAGAGGTCTTGCATTATCGATAAGATTACCTGTTTTGATCTCTGTTGTTTGGAAAACTAGAACATTCTGTGCAACCATAATAATTGGAAATATCATGTTAGGTTGTTTGGCATCCTCCTTAAAAAAAACAAAACGGTAGCGAAATGAAAACGGTGCAATTAAAATGATAGACATAGTGATAAATTTTAATATATAGTGTAATCTTGTGCCTTTGTAGGAAATAGTTTGATTATCAAACTCTCCTTCCCTTCTCTTTGCCTAAATCATAAGATTTTTAGAAATGCTACTAAGGATGCATTGATTTAAAAGGTATTTTTATAACGCATATGAAATTGTATGTTTGCTTTTGGCTTCTAATTGAAAGATGAAAGTTGCATAGTTAGTAATGTGAATATAAATGCTTAGTGGAATTAGAGAAGGATATAGTAATGGCGATATTTCCTTATGTAATTTTGAAATGTTAAGAATTTCAGTACTTGTACCTAGAAAAAACTTTGTTTAGTGATTCATGTGGAAAGCATAGGTAAAACCTTTCTTAGTAGATGATAGCGTATTGAAAAGTACCCCTCGTAAATGTGACTAAACCAGTAATGGTGCTATTCCTTGTGTATTGTAAGAAACCCGTGCTTGCTATGTGTACCCATGGGATGGTGAAGTAATCAACCATGTAGGATATGTTTACTTATGAGTATGGGAAATCATACCGTTTATGTGATGTTGCTTATTTGTTTCCTTATTGAGTGCCAACCCACGAGTTGTTGATGAGTCAGTATGTGAAGGGGTAGTATTAGAAGTAACCATTCCTTGAATAGTATGGAACGGCGTACGAGTAATGTCGACGCAAAGCGACTTTAACTTCTCTATTTTGAGGAAAAATATAGTTATATAATGAAACTGTATTATAGGTGTATTCAATACTTTTCCCTTATGATGAACCGATTCATAAGGTTCATGTGTGCCAGCCTATTCCTATCCTTTATTTGAGCATATTGATGTTAGTTCTTGAGCAGAATGATGGGTTTTATTGGAGGATCTTTTGCCTTGTCTTCATGAAAGGTATGTTATTTTTCACATGAGCTGCCAATTGCTAGCGTTGGTAGGCTTGTGGGTGGAACTTAGCCATGTATACCTCTGGCTTACGACGAGTATCCTGAGAGGTATGTCGCTATGCGGGGTGTGACCTATGCGTGCCCTTTTCCGCCAGGTACACTGCCATGCGGGATACGTCCATTGCGTGCCCTTTCCGCTTGGAGTATTGCCATGCCATGCTGAGACACGATGCGAGATGTAGTAGACATTGTCGTGCGACCTATCGATAGGTTTAGGGTAGAGCCATGCCGCATGACGACGCGATGCGGGGTGATGTCGAGGTGCACACTGCCATGCCATGCGGATGTGTGACTAGGCCACACCACATGATGAGCTACTGCGATAGCTAGACGATTGTTCCTTCCTTCCTCGTTGGTGGTTAGATGCTAGTCACATAGTGATGTTATGTGCATTTACGATATTTTATTTATTTCCTTGTTGGCCAGCAGTTTATTTTATTCTGACCTTGAAG
This sequence comes from Cryptomeria japonica, assembly GCF_030272615.1. Taxonomy (NCBI): domain Eukaryota; kingdom Viridiplantae; phylum Streptophyta; class Pinopsida; order Cupressales; family Cupressaceae; genus Cryptomeria; species Cryptomeria japonica. The sequence goes on from NC_081406.1 coordinate 347,656,946, forward strand.
GTTTAGCCACGATCTTGCGATCTTTTGCTTACTTGATTTGATGTTGCAATTCCGGAATTATTTTCTTGCCTTACTGTTAGAATTGACGGTTATTATCTTTATTCTTCTGTAGTTTGGTGGTTAAATTGGTTTATCCTTGTTGTTTTCGTATGCTGGTCTTGTGTTGAAAAGTGAATTCCTCTCTAAGAATGTAGGAGACGGTCTTGGTTGAGTGTATACGACGAAGTAGATGTAGGGAACCTTGAGGATGGGGGTATGTGAGGCTGTGAGACAGCTAGGATCCACTACCTACCTATGAGTGGTGACTATCTCTTGGAGGCTAAACACCTTACGCAACAAGGGATGTTCATGAGGGTCTTGCATGGAAGGTAGCACCACTATGGTGTGCCCTAGCACCATCAAGCCCTTGAGTGAGATGTTGGATATTTATGATCATGTTATTTGTTCTGAGATCAGGCATAGAGATGCTGATCGTGCATGTTATCCTTGATCGAGCATTGGACATGCTCACATGTGGCCTTTTGTGTTGTGCATTCCAGTTATGTGGATGGTTATTATGTGTAATCATGGATTCAATGGTGTTAACATGTCACTAGGTTATGGGACATAGTCATTGGAAAGGTTCTTTTATGCCTGGAAAGTGTAAACAATTGAGTTATTTACATTGCTCTTATTTATTGAAAGTTAACTTGGTTGTAGAAATTGATATTTGAAGCTAGTTCTATGCAATAAAGTTTTGTAAAAAGATGAATTGGTAAAAGAAATTGATCATGATGGCATGTTTTCTTGTCCTGCTTGGTAGAATGAGTATGGTAATTGTTGTTTACCTCTTTTAATGCTTTAATTTGGTGTAATGAAAGGAATAAAATTCTTGTTTTTCCTGCTATGATTGTGGATAATCCTTAGAATATTTTAAGAAGTGTATGGCTTTAGATGTGTCTTGTCAATGGATAATGACATTCGTAGAGGATTTAGCAATAATACTTCAATTATTTGTGAAAAAATTCATATGTGCAAATTGATAATTGTTAATTGAGTTTCAGGGCTAATACGTGTTGCATGAGTTCCGCTAGCCTTATGACTTCCGGGAGTAAGTCGAAGCCTAGGGGGGGTGAATGTAGTGCCCCTACCCTAGTCAGCTTTGTAAAACTAGTTTGACCTTGGTTGACTTTTTCTATGTGGCATTCCTGGATGGTTGATTAACCATTATGTAATGTTGTAGTCAGATATTGTGATTATTGTGCGTACCTGTTAATGTTCTTTCGCATCGATTCTTATGTGAGTTTAATTGTTCTCCTGATTCTTGTTATTAATCTCGAGCTAACACTTTCATTGAATATATATATATATATATATATATATATATATATATATATATGCTGGTGTGACTCTTGGTTGCAGGAGATTGCAGGTACAGTACCGCCGAGGTACGAGGTTCGTCTTCACCTAGATTCACAGGGTTGAGTATACCTCTTTCGTCCTTAGAATTTGGATTAGGTGGTCGTAAAACCCTCATCTTACCCTAGTCATGCTCAAGTGAGCGTCATCTGTGGTCCGTCAGTTTCCCTTTTCGATTGGGTTGCGAGTTGTGTATTTGGTTGGCTTTCTTGGTTTGCATGCCTTGCGTGTGGTAAAATTGAGTATTTCATCCTAAGTATTTAATTTGATTTAATGTGTGCATTTAAGCTTTATCCCTTCGGGGTTTCTTGGCGGGGCATTGCACAAGTTGCGAGCCTTACTGAAAGACAAGGATGGAAATGGACCTACTACATCATTATGAACTAGCTCAAGGACCTATGAAGCCCTCCAAGCCTTCCCTTTATCAAACTTATCCTCAGGATGTTTTTCCAAGACACAACTTGAACAATCTCTTGAGAAACTGATCTTAGGAAGTCTTGTGACCATATTTTGTATGTTAAGTTGTTGAAGGTAGCAAAAGTTGAGATGACCAAACCACTCACGTTAAAGCTTGCTCACTGCATTTGAATGGGTGAGCAAGGCAATAGAATGTGAATTAGGTACAAAATGAGAGAAAGCATAGAGGCAAGAATTATGATCAACCTTACCTATTGCAAGAAGTGCATTAGCTTCAAGATTCCTGATACTCACTGTATCCAGAGTGGATTCCACTTGTCTACCATTTTGGGCAATCTAATAGATGGAGAGAAGGTTGGCTGACATATTATGCACATAAAGGACATCCTCAAATGTGCCACTGACAGTATCAATAGAACCTTTCCCGATGACTTCAATAGGAGAGTCATCTTTGATGAGAATGTGTCGAACAAGAAAAAATGTTCTTTGACAAAACCCATGTGGTGTGATTCATCTGAATTAAGGATCCATCGTTGTGAGGAATTTCAATAACAATTAGTGTAGTTGCCTTCCCTTTATCTCGTTTGGAAGGAGGAGAAGAGGATTTCGAGAAGAAGGTAGATTAATGTTGTTCTTTTTTAGAAGATTTTTCAACTCATTAATTTGCTTCTTGTGACAAGAATGTTCCTCATGACCAAGTTTCTTGCAATATCTACAAGTTGGTCTTTCCTTGTTTTGATAAGCTCCTTTGGAGAATGAGTTGGTGTTGATGTTTGTTGTAGATAATGATTGTGCTTGATCTTTGGTGACTTCTTTTTGAACTGCTTTTGTTTCTTGTTAGATTTCCTTGATTCTTTTTGACCCTTTGATTGACTAGCCAACAAAGCTTGAGACTGAGAAGGCTTAGTGAGACCCATATAAAGAAGATTCCCTTGTTCTTGCATTAACATTTCAGAAAATGAAGCATAAGAAGGTGTTGTGAGTGTAGATCCCATTGTCAACCTATCAGTGTTAAAACTAGAAACAAAAGTTGCATATTCAGGTCCAAGTTTGTTGAGAATATTATAGAGAAGCTAAATATCTTTCTTTTCAAGACCACATGATTTACATTGTGCTCTAAGGTTATTGACCTTTGTTACATAATCTTGGATGTTATCAAAAGACTTAGGATCAAGACTCATTAGTTTGCTATCAATTTGATAATCTCGAACTTCATTAGTTTTACCATATAGAGTTTTTAATTTTCCCACGCATCATGTGAATATGTACATCCTTCAATTTGAAACATAAAATCTAAGGAAACTAAACTGCTAAGACAACCAAGTGCTTTTGTATGTTCAATCATCCATATTAGCTTTTCCTTATCTTCTTGGGTTCAATTACCTTCTTTTCAACATAATGTATAAATCCTAGTTGCATTAAGGCATTCCATGCATTTTGATGCCATGTATTGTAGTTGTATGGTGTTAGCAATGGAAATTTAAATGGACCCATTTGCAGGAAAAATAGAGCACAAGTGAAAAATATGCTCAAGCACAAGTACACCAAGAGACCCCCCTGATTCACTCAAAAAAAGGACCCCCCTCAAAAATAAAGATTTGACACTTTATTTTTAGTTCTATTACAATTGCCACTAGTAAGAAACACTAAGTTGATTTGACTTCAATGTTTTTACAAATTCTCATGAAAGTATGAATTTTGTATAAAACGAAATGAAACAATCAACACCACTATGAAGTACATGAATAATCATGCACTTATAAAAAAAGAATCACCTTGATCCAAAGTCGTATGCAAAAGCTATGAAATTTTGAAGTTTGCAAAATGAAAACAAAGTGGTGTCACATGTGAGAATCTGCAAGTTCTGAAAAAGTCGTGCATTGAAATTGGAAAAGGTCTTTGTAGAGCACCAAAAAAAAGTCGAAATAAAAAAAAAAAGCACTAAAATCAGAGGTCGGGAGCTTGAGTTATGTGTTGTCAAAGTTGATCTTCAAAATTCAATTTGCCAAAAAAAAAGGTTTCAAGATCTAATTTTTTATTTATTTTTTTTTATGAAAATTTTTAGCTATTCTTCAAATAGAGAAGCTTCTAGATATTTAGACCTTCATAAATTTTTTTAAAGTCAAATATACAACTTTGCTACTTTTAGATAAGATTTGACACTAAAGACAAATCTAAAAAGACTTAAAAAAATAAATTACAATAATTGCTTTGGCATGAGCTTAAATTGTGTGTACTAGAAACTAAATGTTTAAAATTTTATCATAAAAGCTTTGGACTTTAAAGCTCCACTTTTAAAACTTTATTATAAAAGCTTTAGACTTTCTCCACTTTTATCGTAAAAGCTTTATCTTGAAATTAAATGTCTTTCCTTGTGAAGACTTAATTTCATAAATGTGTTGACTATATTTCTTCTTATTTCATTTCTTTTTTATGATCATTAATTTTTTTTTTTTTTTTAATTGAAAAAAAAGCTAAAACTTAATTTTTGAAAAAATCATGAAAAAAGAAATGAATTTTTGAGAAATAAAGTTGCTTCACTCGGTAAATTTGCAAAAATTCAACTATTTGATAGTTGAATTTAAAGAACTGCCCATTTCAAACCTTGTAGATCTGGCCTCCAGTGTCCGAATTGGGCAAAATAAAGAGTTAGTTTGACTTTCTAAGCTATACTAAACTCAATGGTGAACTCAAAATTTCTCCATGAAGGTTCAAATGACTTGCAACTGACAAGTCAAACTATGAACCCCTTGGAAATTGATATTTTCTCCACAATTTTTTGATTCTCTAGGTCATCCAAGGATTCAAGAGAAGAGCATATTCATATGTTGAAAAATAATAGCTCTACACTTCCATATTTCCCCCAAAAATTGCTAACCCACAACTTACAACAACTCTAATACCATGTGAGATTCAACTTAATAGCTGTAATAACCCACTTAACTTAATCCAAAAATCTCAACTAATTTTTTTTTTGATATATAAATTATAATTTCTTATTATTACTTATTCTTAATTGTGTTTGATTCAATCACATACTCAGGTACATCTATCCAAACGGGATAGGCATCCATCCAACTGGGATGTGCATCTAACCATACAAGCTAGGCATCTATCCATATGGGACTAGGCATCTAACCATACGGGTTAGTCATCTATCCATACGGGACAAAAGGTTTCATCTATCCAATTTGGGATAGGCATCTACCCAAAGTAGGCATCTATTCATAAGAATAGGATACGCTCTGGCCAGAGACTTTAGACTCATCGGGACCATCCGGGTCTCGAGCCACTCTCTAAAGACTACACTCCCCTACTAGGAGTGCACCGAGGTCGCCGTCCTTAGGAGTATAAAAGTAATTACATAAACAAGCTTGAGTTCCGCCTCAGAATTTGGCCTAAAGTCTCGGGAAGTCAAGCGAATCCATACGAGATTCCTTCTGAGTATGCATTGAATTAATTTTAACCTTTCAATTAGTATTTGCACCATTTGATTAAAAGACCAAGGAGATTCGAGAAAAAACCTATTCACAAAATCCTAATCCCCATCCCTGAACGCCTGAGTACAAGGGACAACTCCATCCCTAGATTGCCTACATACTCGTTTCGGCACAGGATCAAGGCGTAAAGTATGTAGTTCTGGTTTCTAACTATGGTTTAATGTAAACTGTTTGGTGGGTACACAACCCTTTCTAGGGTCAATGTCTCAGACAGTGTCTCTGCGGTTGCTACCCACGATGGTAGTTCTATAGCAAAAAGGCTCAAGGTGGCCTTCCACTTGTGGCCTAAAATAACTAAGTCCTATTTCCTATTAAAAACGTTACCCTTAAATCGTTATCATCCTTTGAAAATCATCAAGATAGATAAATTCCAAATCATCACACACCACCAAGCCCTGATGGGGTTTTCTAAGGTTTAACTGAGCGGATGCAAATTCATTTTAAAAGATTATCTTTTTAGATTATCGATCCAAGGGGGATTACCTGCCCCTTGGATTTTTAACTTCCATATGACCCTTATTTCTCCTTGGTGATTTATAGGGACGATGCCACAGATGCCGTTATTGCAGCTTTATTAGGCGTTAAGTGCAGTAGTTCAACATGACGACATTACCTGTAAGCGTGACCTAGAGGCACCATAGATACCGAACACTGCTAAGGTTTTGGTTTCGTCTCCTCTTGTTTAGTTGTCTAACTAAGAATTCTAATTTTGAATTCATGAATCTTATGTAAAGCAATATACTAATACAATCATGAAAATGAAACTATAGTATACAAGGAAGTTTTGCTTGAAAACTTGTAAAATTATAACTTACGAAAAAGATTGAAAAAATTCTTTGAAGGTAGTAAATTGCTTAAAGAAAATCCAATGCCTAGGTAGAAGGGCCTTAGAAATGAATTTTAACACTTACTTGATTGAAGGAAAAACTTAATATTAATAAGCTTGAAAGTAACTGCATTATTGATAACCATCTAATTCTTCCACTTGAAGCAACATACATTCTATCTTTAATTATTTCCCACAAATGATAACCTTACTTTAAATATGAATCTTAATGCTTGAAAGGCACTAATTTGCTTAAGAAAATTAAATTATCTAATAATAATACTTTGAAAATAAATTTAATATTCACTTGTTTGAAGGAAAAAGAAAAGAACTATTAACGATAAGCTTTAATAACCACAATATTTTAATCACTAATTGTTCAAAAATAAGATTAGAAGAGAGTCTAATACTTGCTAATCAACTAACATAAAATAGAGACCCTAAGCAATTCGAATCAATCTTCTTCTAGTTGTTTTACAACCAGTGTCAATTCCTTTGCAATATTATAAGAGATAACTAACTAGTTATTCCACTTGAAGTATCATTTTACCCTTAGATATTTTCTACAAAATAATAACCTTATAATTTCATTTTCTTTACTTCAATTTAATTCTCTAAGTGGTCATAGGATACGTTTCTTGAAAACTCATTTGCTCGATAAGGATAAGGATCCAATAATCTAGAACAATTAATTCTAACTTAATTAAAACTAAGTTTGTTAGACATATACAAAGAATATGATTACTTGATTTGAGATTCACAAGACAAGTCAAGTCTTATGTTAAAGGATTTCAGGTTTGATTCTCTTTTGGTTTTCAAGTAAAGTTTCTCCACTTCCCAATTAATATTAATGTTCTAACAAAATAGATTTTACTATGAAGCTCAACTATGAAAATCGCCTCTACCTTAAATGTAACTCTTCCTTTTACTAGCCTTATGTTCCCTTAAAGTTAGGAGATAAATTTGACTACTATTAGATTTGACTATTATAAATGCCTTGATTATTTAAATATTCAACCTACTACTACTATGAGAGTACTATCCAAATTGAAAAAGGCCATATTATCTAGCTTCTTGTAACTTGTATAATAACATCAGTTATGTAACTTGCATGATGCTTGAAGTAAACAATTGGTCAAGGACTATGAACATATTAATTTTAAACTGACGATCATAGCGTTATATACTAATAATTCATATTGAATTGAAATGCCAGCTAAAACCCCCAATAAATCTCATCTAACCAAATGTTTCCGAATTACAAGTGGGTTGTAACCAAATAAAAGTTTACCAACCCAAAACTTGCTTAGAAAGTAAAGTTTTCAAATTAATAATTAATAGGTAGTTCTAAAATAAATTGAAATATTATTTATTGATAACTTCAAACTATGAAATTTTAATTGAAAGCATTGATTGTCGAATATAAACCCTTATGATCATTCGTTAGCAATATAATTAATTTTCAACTATAAACAGAATCAAATCAATTTCATATTATAATTTCTTAAGGTTACTAAGCTAAATTATAACTTAATCAAATGAAATTTATAACAAACTTTATTTAAATCCACTTATAAATTATAAATAAGTCATCTAATCCAAATTATAGTTTATGTATTTACTAATTAAATTTATTATTATTATTTATTTATTTTCTTTGAATTAACTTATGGGTACCACTCATAACCATATACTTTATTGATTATTTTAAATTTGTAAACAAATTAATATAATCAAATTTTACTATTTTATTAGAGTTATAGCATTATTTTCTTAATGACAAACAAATTTTAAAAAAAAGATACAAGAGATAAGAAGAGAATTGGATCAAAGATTTTGAGTTTTTGTTTTAATATACAGAGAGATGAACAGGTACATTCGTAGAGGAAATCTTTTTGATCTCCTCAAGAAGATTTCACAGAAAGGTAGAAACATATTCTCAGAGAGTTCGTTTTATTTCACAGAGGTGGATTTTTATAAGAGGGATTCATTAAGAAACTAGAGAAATAAAAGAAAACAAAGAAATAAATTTTCACAGGAATATAATTCCACATAATGCTTGATAGATTTCCACCGAGAATTAAATTATCTCAGATATATATTTATTCTGATTTCATAGTGTTAGATTACAACAAGAAATTAAATTGCCACACATATATATATATATATATATATATATATATATATATATATATATATATATATATATATATATATATATATATATATATATATATATATATATATATATATATATATATATATATATATATATATATTGATTTCACAAAGAATCAAATTATCAGAGAGGATTATATATATTTTGAGATGAAATTATATGTATTTTTAGGAATAAGATTTCACAGAGAGGGAGTTTTAGGAAAATTATCTATATTTATGTTTGAGATAATATATTCATGTTGAGATAAATTAATACAAAAATTTGAGTTCCAGAGGGTTTGAAAAGCAACATCTTTTTTTTTCGACAAAGCATGAGATTTTTCTAAAAGGCATCTACTTATATCATTCTACTCCTAAAAATCTGATTTTTCCTTCTTCAAGAAAAGATAAAGTAAAAAAAATTGCATATCCAAAAAGCATCTACTTATATCATTCTACTCCTAAAAATCTGTTTCCTTTTTAAGAAAAGATAAAGTTAAAAAAAAAAAAGAAAATTGCTTATGCATATTGAAAGAAAACTTTTGGTAAATCTTTTACATCTATTTTCCATTATCAAAGAATTTTGGAAAGTATTAGAAAGGATATATTTAACTTAATCTATCTAAATAATTGAGAGAGGGTTATTTGAAAGAGAATTTATATTTAATTTAATCTATCTAAATAATTGAGAGAGGGTTATTTGAAAGATAATTTTCATATAAATAAAATCTAAAAGGAAGATAAGAATGATAAGTCAAGATTCAAACTTGCAAATAAGCAAATGAAATAGGAGAACCTGGATTGGACAAAGCACCTGCTGTCAAATTCAACCCAATCTTCTTGCTAACCTACTTCAATCCTTACTAGAGCTTCGTGAGAATTCTTCATCTAAACTTAAAAATCCTTCTATCCAACATGACTAATAAAATTCTTCTACTACTAACATGAATAATCAAGAGCTTCAGAAAACTACTTTTCCATCCAAGGCTATGAACTCCCCCTTTTTGAAAATTTAGAACTCAATATATAGAAGAGAGAGTCATTTTCCCACTACAAAGGAATTAATTGATTTCCATACTCTTTTTCTCAAAATAATTTCATGCAAAATGATTAATTGTCATAGTGGGGGTTACATGCAAAAAATTTGAATTTGAGATTCTCTTCTAGAACCCTCTTATTTCCTCCTACAACATGTGCTAAAAAACATATTGAGAAAATAAATAATTTCTAAATTAATTTATTGCAAAAATGATTGTTGTCATAGTGGGGGTTACATTTGACCATGCATTTAAAATTCGAATTTGAATTCTCCTCCATTTTATCAAAAATAAATTTTGTAACTCCTTTGTCATAAAAAGAACCATGCATAGAATTATTCTTGTCATGAAATAATTTATAACTCCCATGTCATATATTTGCTAAATATAATATTTATTCCTTGATATTTTGAATTTGAAAATTGCTCTTCTAGAATCTTCTTATTTCTCCTACACCATGTGCTCAATTAGAATATTGAGGAAATAAATAATTTTCATGTAAATTATGACCTCACAAGTTTGTCACCACTATTTAATTCTTCTTTTAAAACTAATTCCATCCTTATTCAACTTTCATCTCCAACTAACATTGCTCATAAAATTAATATTAATAATTGTGATAATAATAGCAAGTCATGGCAAGGTCCAAAAAAGGGGGTTATGACAATAGCCTACCCAAAATGCAAATGAATGGAGGAAAGCAAATAGAGAAATTAGAAATGAGAATGAATAAAATGTATTCTACTCAATAGAATGCAAGCTAACAATGAGCTTGAGAAGCGAGAATACAAAGGGAACCCCTTGGTTATATAGGCCAAGGGAAGAAATAAGATGTCATAAGATTATGAAAAGTGTCTTAGTCTTATGATATGAGACATAAAGTAGATAAGTATCATAAGATTGTGACAAGTGTCTTAAACGTATGAAATGAGACAAAAAGTGGTAAATATCTTATGTTGACCCTAAGTAAACTTAATTAATAAGATGTGAAAAAGACCTAAGTAGATAACTATATGAACTAGTTAGATAAAGTACCCTATTCACACTAGCACTATGTTTAAATATATGATGATACTATTAAACATGGTTAGGATGGTCCTTGAACATAACAAGCAAGCAAATAATTTTTTTTGTCAATAGGACAATTAAGGAATTTATAGATATTTTAATGATTAATCATCTCAATATTACACCTTACCCCACAAGTAAGTGGAGCAAGTGAGTCATTTAATAAAATATTGAGTAATAAATGTTGGTTATAAATCTAATTGGGAGTAGAAGTTACTTGCGGTACTATGGATCTAGTACACAATGTATAAAGACTAACAAAATTTTATTCATTTCATTCATTTTATGGGTTGGATGTAACATAGACAATACAATACATAGTTCCTAATTTAAGACTAGTAATATCCACAAAGATTGAATGAAGAAGAATTTATTTAAAAATAGTTGTTAGAATTGGACAAGTGAAGTGAAAACTAGATAATTGTGGCATACAACCAAACAAAGTAAAATAGGAAATAAAATCTTGGTTTGACGATAATATCATGAGTAATGAATTCAAACTAGGAGACATCGTTTTGTTCTATGATAGTAAGTTCAAGAAACTAGGAAAGTTGAAAATGTGTTGGTTGGGTCCTTACTTCATAGACCATGTACAAGAAAGTAGAGTGATAAAATTGAATAATTTGGCACATGAATTTGTTAATGTTCATGTCAAAGGGGCTCAATTGAAATCCTATTATGAAGGAGATTGAACTATAACATCAAACAAAATAGACCAGACACTTTGTATGCTATGCACCATAGTTGTATTATAATAGATACTTAGCACATAACGTAAATAACTATAAAATATAAAATAAATAAAAAGTGATCAAAAGAGATAAAACTTACAAAACTTTATGATTTTCCAAAATAACATAATTAATAGCGAATATGCGAAATCATAATTCAGCAAACTTTCAAAGCAATCCGTTGGGGGGGCGCAGACAGGTTTTTGCCACATGCCCGAGCAGTATTACTGTCTTCAGCTCGCCATGCAAGAAACACCCTGCAAGAGAAACATTGGCCCATTATTCGATATTGAACGCAAGGTGGGATTCGGCTTACGGAGCGGGCATATTAGGGAAAAATGAAGAAATTAGGGCAGGTAAAACCGAAGCCAAGTCGCAACCCTCCGATGGGAAATGGCAGGTATATCACTCAAAAAAAAACAAGAGGAAGATAGGCAAACGAAGAGATGTTTCATTAAACTTTGATAGGCTCAAAAGCATAGACACAAAACAATCTCCGACATCTGGGGCTAATCTGGTGCCGCTCGGGAAAATTAGAGTTTTTAAGCCAAAACCTAAGATTAGGCAGAGGAGAATATGTAACATCCCGACAAATTTGATGGAACCCCAATGGAATCTATATAGCCAGTGTGGGGTATTTGCAAAATGGACAGGATTCAGAGAAGATATAAAGAAGGTTATCGACTGGTGGTATGCCCTATATCCGGGAAAGGTAAGTATTACTCTCCTGGAAAATAATTTCCTCTCAATTCTGTGTGATAATCAAAATACAAGGAATGACATTCTCTATGGTAAGTTAAAATTATATAAAGGATATAGTTTCTTACGCTGTGAATGGATGCCAAATTTTGACCCTCACTCTTAGATTTTAAATAAATGCCCAAGATGGATTAATCTGGGTGCATTACCAGTCGAATGTATAAATTTCAGAATCTTAGAATGCATAGGGGAACATTTTGGTCTTTTTTGGGCTGTGAAGGGTTAGAGAGAGAGGTTTTAAATAAGCACATCAAAATCTTAGTAGAATCAGCCATTGATTCTCCGGACTTAAAACCCACCATGTTAGTATCAAACAGGGGGGAGTGGAGCATTCATCCCACCTTCTATAATGGGGACATAAATGAAACTGATATATGGTTGAAATCATGCCCAGAACTGGTAAAAAGTGTCGATCGAAAGGAAAACCCTCTTTCAGCACTTTATGAAAACATCATATTGCAATCAACCCCTGTACAAGCTAATTGCCCCCTAGAGGCTCACGCAGATGAAAATAAACACAATACTATCAGTAATATCAGAGATTATGATAAGATAATAGAAGAGGCAAATTCTATTAAAGAAGAAGCCCTAGTGGAGATGTCAAAAAGAATCTCCGATTCAGTGGATTCATTGAGAATTCCACCTGAAACAAAGACAATCGAAAATATGGGACAAGAAAATGAGGTAGATCAAGAAGAAATTTCTTCTAGAATGGCTGCAGTATTAGAGGTATTCAATAATAAAGAAATTGAAAATCTTTCATCGGAAGAGGAAGCCGAGAAGAGGTTTCTAATTTAGGAAATCATGGCTTCTATGGATGAGGAAGATAATAATGAGAATAGGGAAGGAGATATCATACCTCTCCCTGATAATGATTACACAGTAGCTTAGTCCCAGCTGAGAGAGGATGATGGAAAGGAAGTGAATGATTCCCAGCAAACCTTATGGATAAAAAACATCTATGTCAGAAAAAATTTTCTTGACTGCGCTAAAGAAGCTAAAAGTAGAGGCAGAAAATCATTGAGCGAATTAAGAATGCAGGATGGAAATGCAAAGAATCAAGGCAAATTAACAACCTTCTTTGATGCTGGGAAGGGGAAGGGCCTTCCCACGGTCCAATGAAAATCTCAACATGGAATGTTAGGGGCATGAATGCCCCTAACAAATAGCGTCTAATTAGACGCAACATTATAAAATGGAAACATGACATCGTTCTCACACAAGAGACTAAACTGGCCCAGGTAGAAGCTGAGGCTTTTAAAAGGAAATTAGGTCTTCTTAGCTGTGAATTTGTGGAAGCTAGGGGAGCTTCAGGTGGTTTAGGAATCATTTGGAACCCGCGTAGCACATTATTTTGTCCAATAGCAGGAAACAGAAACTGGTTATTGGGAAAGGCAACTAGCAAACACAACAATCTCACATTTACTCTAATTAACATTTATGGCCCGATCCCAGATGCAGGAAAGCGCAGAGTTTGGTCTGAAATATCGTTCATGATGGGGCTAGACACCTCTTCCCCTGTTATTCTAGGAGGGGACTTCAATGCTATCCTAAATTTATCAGAAAAAAAGGGTGGTATTCGAAGGGAACCGCAGTCCTTAAAAGATTTTAGAGAGTGGGTTGCTCATGACAATCTGATAGATATAGAAACTAGTAATGGAGTGTATACCTGGAACAATAGAAGATCAGGCTTTACACAAATCGCATAGAGATTAGATAGATTCCTATTTAGGGGGAACTTGAGTGATCTAGCTGTTAATCTTTCAGCTTCGTTACTCCCATCATCAGGGTCTGACCATTATCCTGTCATCCTCAACATTGAGGGTGAGGCAACACCAAGGTGTTGCCCTTTTAAATTTGAAAAAATGTGGATGCAAAATCCGGATTTCTATGATCTCGTCTCCAGGTGGTGGTCAGAGGTGAATTTTCAGGGCTCAAAGATGTTTTGTCTAGTAAATAAACTAAAACATATCAAGAGCAAGCTACTGAAATGGAATAGTGAAGTATTCGGTAACATTTTTGAAACCAAAATTTCATTAGAAAAAGAAATCGCAGACCTAAATGAAAAAGTGTTTAGACTAGGAATGGATCAGGATAGCTTCCTCAAAGAAAAGGAGCTTCTCGGGAAATATGAGGATACGCTAACAAAGGAAGAAATATTTTGGAAACAAAAGTCAAGAGAGAATTGGCTACAAAATGGGGACAGGAATACTACGTTCTTTCACAACAGTACAAAAAACAGGAGGAACACTAATAGTATTCACAAGACTATGAGTAATAATGGTATACTATTGGAAGATCAAAAGGACATTGCTACAGAAGCAGTGAACCATTTTAAAACCCTGTTCAGTTCAAAATCTTCCCTTATAGACGCCAATTTGACTTTGCTTAGGAATATTCCTAAGATCATATCTGAAAATCAAAACAAAGCGCTAAGCAACAAATTTACGGAATCAGAAGTAAAATTAGCATTGGGGCAACTCAACCCTGATAAAGCCCCCGACCCCGATGGTTTTCTTGCTTGCTTTTTTCAAAAATGCTGGCACATTATTGGTAAGGAGGTAGTGGAAGCATTGGAAGCAGTAAGAAATTCTGGAAGTATTTTGAGGGAGATCAACAATACTTTCATCACCTTGATTCCAAAGAAGGAGGAATCAAGAAATTTTGAAGACTTCCGACCTATTTCCTTATGCAACACAATTTACAAACTATTTACTAAAACTTTAGCTAATAGATTAAAAGGCATTCTCCCTTGCATTATCTCAGCAGAACAGATCGGATTTGTGCCAGGTAGATCTATCTTTGATGGCATAATTATTGCTCAAGAAGTCATGCACTCGATACAACAGAATCGATCAGCTGCTATGATAATCAAATTAGACATTAAGAAGGCTTATGATAAAGTTGATTGGAGATTTTT